>NW_024609883.1:78789821-78898453 GCF_016920785.2 Ixodes scapularis
GAACAAAATATATATTAGTTAAACAGTGAAAGCAAATGATCAATACTTAAGCACAAAAAAAATTATTACTAAGTGCAATAAAAAAAAAGAGCGGAATCGACGATTAATGCAAGGGATGTAAGTAGGCACGCGACTCCAGTAGTTTGATACTCTAGGAATGATTGATGCGTAAAATGTGTTCCTACGACAGAATGGGATGCCAACCTTATGATGATGATCAAGACGGGCCGAAAAAAATGTTGCTGCATGTCTTGCTGCAGTTATGTGGTGTTCGGGGCATTTTTCTATGTTACTATATTTAACAAGCTTCGGTTGCAATAAAAAAAAAAAAAAAAAAGACTTACAAAGGTGCGTGTGCATACCCGAACTAAACGAAGAACTTCGGAAAAGTGTGGATTCGTGTATTGTAATGAATAGTATCAGAGAGAGAGAGAGAGAGGTGACGTGAGAGGAGTAGGGGAGAATAGTAGCCTTGCTGTTTCTTACGGCCCCGGAAGCTTCGTCTCAGGCGAATCAGTTTTCTGCGCACGTGCATTGGGCTTGTTTGTAAACATTGTGTTGGTGGTCTATACACTCCGTGCGACGCGACTGGCGCGCCGCCGCGCGGCCGGTACCGAAGGTAGGCAGTGAGCACCCCAGAGAAAACGAAACCGAAACCACGCCGCGTACGTTGGTACGCGTTGAAGTCGGAGTGGTGCTGTTGCGCTGGGTTCACAGCATGAAGTGCTGCCTGTGCTGCGTCATTAAGTGCTTCAATAGTTATGCGTCGTATCTCGTGGAGACAAAGTTTCACAGTTTTTCACCTCGCCGATGTTTTGTGGGACAGCGACAACGATGGAGCCGTGCCGTACGACGCGAGAAATTTGGTGTCCCGATCATGTCTGCCACTGTGTCGGCACGGCTGACATATTCTACACTGCCGCTTTGCGCTCTGCGTTTGTTTTCCTAGCAGTAACGCCTACATGTGTCAGCGCCGATTGGACGAACTGAAATGCCATCCCACACTCGCGGGTATGCAGTGCCAATTCCGTTGGAGGAATGCCCTCCAAAGAAGTTTCGTCCCCATCGTACGTGTCGTTGATATTTCCGGACAAATATGGCACGCAATCTGTACTTCATGAAGAAAGATTCGAACGGTAAAAAAAGTGACAAACATAAATCTAAAGAAAACAACCATGAAACTCGGAATCACTGGAGAATCGGCGTTTGAGTATGGAAGTTTATGTGGTGTGCTTTCTTTCTTGATCAGCCTAATTTTGGATGTGGAAAAGCTGACACCCCGAGTTTTGTAGACAACAATTTTTTTTTCTCGGCTTTAGGGCCACCTATCGCAAAGTGGTTCGAACTGGAAGTACCGTCCACTGGTCCCTTCCTACCTGTAAAGTGTGCACCTCCCACGATGAGTGGTATTTTCTGACAGCCTTTGACGGTCAAAGACAGTTCCCATTTAGTTACGCCGCCCAAACTAAATTTCCACCTGGTTTCGCTATGCCAACTATTTTTTGTTATAATAAGTGTTGTGCCAAGTGACGGTCATGTCAAAGTACCTGTGCGCCGAAAATCAGCACCTCGCACAGCAGGTTATTACACAACAGCTGACCGCAAAAGCCCTTGGCGGCCAAACCGTGTGTTGGCCGACAACTTCGTTTTCTCGGCTTTGGAACTACCTTTCGTAAAGTTGTTTCAATTGGAAGTACAGTCCACTAGTCCCTTCCTATCTCTAAAGTCTCCACCTCCTCCGACCAGTGGTATTCTCTTGACAGCCTTTTCATGATCAAAACCGGTTCTCATTGAGTTACGCCGCCCAAACCAAATTTTCACCTGGTTTCCCTATGCCACCTTTTTTTTTTTGTATAATAAGTGCTGTGTCATGTTACTGTCAAGTCCAAGCACCTGTGTTCCCAAATCTGCACTTTGCACAGCAACATTTTGGGTACAATATTGGATATACCGTACAGCTTTATTTCTTTATTCGTTAGAAACAACTTTCACACCTGCTGTCTTAATGAAACTTGGCACACTTCGTGCAGAAACTTAGTGAACATCTCACTCGCCTCCAATATCATCGTTCCAGCAGCCCTGCGTTTACAGTGACGAGCGAAATAAATTTTTCACTCAAAGCAATTATGGTGGCGGCCGTCTTGCTTTTCGGAAAATTGCTCCAACTCCTTTTTTGGCCGCAACTAGAGAAATTCCCCCGAATAACGACTAAAACTCAATATATAAGAAGAGGAGAACAGCTAAATGCCCTTCTTAGGTCTGCCCCAGCATTCATGCAACGTCACCCTCAACGTATCATCTCAAAAAGCAAAAGTTTCGACCGTGCGCGCTTCCGCCGCCACAGCTTGGGATGCGAAAAGGCGCCGCAGGCTGCTGAACGGGCCTCACGGTCGAACGCCAGCTCCTCCGCTAGCGGCGCTGCGCGCGTTTTTCAAAGCGCCCCCTATAGTTCCCGCACGGAGTGTATAGCGACCCAGACCAGACTCTGAATCAGATGATGGTGCGTTGGTTTGGAAACTTTACCACTACCAATACATTTGTGCGGTGACCGAGCGTTTGGCGATGCCTGGTTTAATTTTAGGGTAAAAATGAAAAAAAAAAAAAAAGCGGTGTTAACTTTTTTAGGGCTTTTGATGTCCCCACAACGCAGTCGGGGTTACGCACTCTCTAAAGGTAAGTAATGATGTGTTTAAAACGTTAAAATTCAAAGAAAATGTGTCGCACTGGGACATCAAGTTGAGATATTGAGAGATAATAGGGGCTCGCTAATAGGGTCTAGTTCTCCATCTTTGGCATCTTGTCCCTGTCGCTAGCGAACCAGTTGGGCGAAGAATGAGCGTTCCGCGATGCGCATTGTTTATTTTCCGGCGAAAAACAAGAAAACACACGGTTAACATCTTTTTTCTCCAAACACATGGCATAAAAAAAAAAAAAAAAAAAAACTCAGGGTGTTAGCGAAGTTACGCCCCCCCCCCTCCCCCCCCCCCCCCCCTTTTCCACCCTACTTAGGAGCGGCAAGAAGCGAAATGGCAAGAGAATAGAGAAATGGCAAGAGGGTAAGAAAATATTCAAACTACATGCGGGATCCTTGAACGCTGTCCAGGTCGACTGAGAGTTCCCGATAAAGAGCAATTAAAAGAAACGAGGAAGGAAACGCGTCAAGGCAAAAGAAGAAACTGAAATATAGATGCAAAGTGAACCAAAAAACAAAACGAAACAGCCAGACAAATAGTGATAAAAAAAAAATAAAGAAACAAGGGCTCGAAGAAGCCTCCAAGAAGAAGTGGGGAGTGGCGGGCAGCGTGTCCTCGTCGACGGCCAAGCGTCCCATGATCACGATTCGTCACGCGAGTCTATTTCGAAGCCGTCCTCGCTCAATGCGCGCGGCTGTTTTGTAACAGGTCGGACTGCGGCAAAAAGACAAAAGCGAAAAAAAAAGAATAGGAGCGACGGGACGCCTGTGTGTGGCAGAGTACGGCGCGTTGTGGTTGTTATTGTTCGAACAGCAGGTAGCCGTTTTGGGAAACCGGCAGGCACGATGACGTCAGCACAGCTCGCGTGCTTTCCGTGGTCACTATCGGCGTGGCCGTTGGTGTGCACGGGGAAGACCGTGTAGTACGCGATGTCACAAAAAGAAACGCCTCGGCTGCTCAGCGTGCGATGAAGACAGCAGCCTGCAGTTCAAACTCGCCGCTTCTCTGCTGGTCAACTGTGTTGTCAAAGCTCGCCAGGGGAAAATCTTTTTTCTTTTTTTCTTCGATATTTGCGATAACTGAATGAAATTTTCACGGTTTATAGCCCTTGGCGGGCTTCTACTAAATCTGATGATAGTTTTGATTATGACATAGCTTTTTCTTTGTGTCCTAAATGCAATGCACGCGCAAAAAGAAATGGTATAAAAAATGGCTTGCACGTGGGGCATGGCAAGCAGCACACTCAAAATAACCTAGTAATAGAGGAAGTATTCACTGGCGACCATAGCTGTGTGCGCGACTGCTGAGCGCGTGCTGATGGCTAGCTTCCAGGGTTCTTTTGCAATGTGCCTTCCACACCGTCAAAATGGCCGGTCTTAGCAGCCTATTAATGGGGGCTCGTTCTGAGCATGCGTTCTAGACAGCACCCACAAATATGGCGCCCAGTGAATACTCCTTATAGGCTGATGGACCTTTCCGGATAATCCCGAAAGACCTTGCAGCGAGGTGAATTATGGGGCTGTTTGGATGTACGCTCGGGGGGTGCCAGCTCGAGCGCCTCACATATCCTGGTAGCGGCACGATTCATTCTTTCTTATCGTTAACATAGGCAAAAATTAAGAGAACGGAAAAGAAGGATTACGTGCTCTGTTTAGCTTTCCTTCCGCCTTCTTTTCGTACTGAAACCACGAACTGTTAAACCAACGTCAACTTCGTGCTCGCTTCTTCGACAATCTTGAGTACACCGTACACCTCAACGTCACGATACGTAAAGCAGACGCTGAAGGCACCACATATTTCCGGAAAGGTCTATTCGTCCCTTTAAAACTACCGAGTGCAATGAATAACAAAAATATTGTTTACGAGAAGTATCTTAATTGAAAATAAATGAAAACATCAAGAACGCCATTTTCAGAAAGCTAACAATTTTTTTATCATATAAAAATATGCCTTTTAATTAAACATTGATTGTTGCATTCAATATATCTTCAAGCTTATGTACGCCGAATGCGGTTGTGATAGGACAGTATTAAGAACCAAACATTCTTGCGCGCAAAACTCTGAAGGTGCCTCAAAATTGCAAAAAGAGAAAAACGCGTTCGAACATTACCATAGATGTATAGGGATACTTCATCGCGGCGGAAGGAAACCAACGAAACTGGTGAGAAATTGAAGCTGCAAAAGATTGCAATGGAGAGGATATGGCTAGGCCTACTTCTCAAAATAACTCTGACGGCAAGCGAATTCACAATTCGAAGAACCGCGCACACGAGCATGGCTCATATTTATGCCTTTCCGGGTCTCCAGGAGGTCTTCAAATGCGAATTCGTGTGACCATAATCGGTCCCTAATTTTTTTAATACACAAAATATGAAGTTTTAAGTATGATAAAACACACTTGAGAGTAAGCTACCACCCGCTAAACTAATCAGGTACATAAAAAGCTCGAGATTACGCCGAATTCACTGTTTATGGCAAGCTCATAACGCCGGGGTCGCACTGCTCATACATCATGCAGAAGACAGTCTGCCAACACTAGCCCTCGCAATATCCGTGGTTCGAATGCCGCCTGCCAAGTTTCCTCCTTGCAATTATTGCCATGCGGAATTCGAAGCACGGATCTCGCGGTGACTCGCGTTCCAATCTGCGGGCAGATTGTCTCTGGCTTGGCGAATCAGTGTCCGTGCCTCGGATGTGGCCTCGATGACGTCACTTCATCCTGTGACGTCACGTGGTACCACGATGTCACGTGACACTGACGTAATAATGTCAGGTTGACGTGACCTGACGTCACTACAAGTGGTCACGTGACCACGTGCTTTCTTTGTAGTCACGTGAGTAAGAGCCACTGGTTTCCCCCCCCCCCCCCGCCCCCCCTTGTTGCGATGGGCCTTTGTGGAGGTCACGTTCCTCCCTTCATCTCCCCTCTCGTCCCTTGGCGGGGGTGTACCATCCCAATGACAGTCGGCGACCGGCCCTCGGCGCCTTGTTGACGTCGCGACACTTGGCCGAGAAGTTAAGCCGGCCTTCTAGTTACGTATGGCCCGAGGCGGGTGTCAATCAGCGCACCAACCGACCTGCCCGGTATGGTCCGTAACGCGCCGCTTACTTATCGGAGGGTAAACTGAGGCCACGTTCCCGGAGGCAAGGTCGATCTGTCGGATTATCGTCTGCCACCACCTGCGGATTATCTTGCCGAACCAGTAATTTCCCTACACACCCCCTGGGGGGGGGGGGGGGGGGGAGGGGGGGGCGAGAGGGGGGAGGAGAATGGTTTTCTGAAGGCACCCTCTTCATTCGCAACGACTCCCCTATTATCAATGCCCCCCCCCCCCCCCCCCCCCCTTTCCTAGAAATTTAGAGACTCCCCTTATTTCAATTCCTGGGGAAACTCCTGGGCGAAACCCTTTCCTGAGCCACGAACTCGAAGTCGCCACCTCGGCACGTCCTCCCAAGTGCGAGAGTGCATCGGGGCCACAATGGGAAATCCGCCTGCCGCGACATTTGGTGGGTGTGTGCGCGTGCTCGAAGGAATGAATAGGGCCGGAACCAGGACATGTGACGTTCGTTGGCAGCTCGGCTGCCATTGGCTGCCAACCGCTAGGGTACCGAAACGAGAACAAGATGTCGCCAATGTGCTCTCGGACGATGTAGATATGTATTGAACAGAGTTTATCGCGAAAGTCCATCCCGTCTCAGGAGGTTCCTGCCTGGAGTCGTCCTGCGGTTCCTGTCCTGGCCTGGCCCTGCCTGATGCTGCCCGGGGAACTCCTCGGTCGCAACCATACCTCGGCATTCTCACTCATGAGTGCGATCACTCACGATCACTCACGCTCACCATCAGATTTGAGGTGATCGTGAGTGAGGCCGCGAGTCTCGAAAAATTGTGAGTGTGAGTGTGAGTGTGATCGTGAGTTACGTGAACTTATGAGTGTGAGTGTGAGTGTGAGTCCTGAGAACTGATGAGCGTGAGTCTGATCGCGAGTGTGATCGCGAGTTCTGAGAACTAATGAGTGTGAGTGCGAGTGTGAGCCCTGCGAGCTCATGAGCGTGAGTTTGATCGTGAGTGTGATTGCGAGTTCTTAAAACTCTTTGAGTGTGAGTGCGAGTGTGAGCCCTGCGAACTCATGAACGTGAGTTTGACCGTGAGTGTGATTGTTAGTTCTTAAAACTCTTGAGTGTGAGTGTGAGCTTGAGCGCTAAGTGAAGTACTCATGAGTGTGAGTTTTGAGGTCTCTTGAGTGTGATTGTGAGTTTCGAGGCTCATGAGCATGAGCCTGAATCAAGACGTGAGTCTTTGGGTGGATCTGAGTCCGGTGATCGCATTAGTCTGTGTGATGGCGTGAGCCTGAGGACCATGGCCATGATGAGTCGCGGTGAGCGCTGGTATATTCTTAGCTGGGTTGGTCACGTGAGCTCCCGGGCCGTCTTAGTGGGCGAGGAGACTCGTTTCGCAACTACTGCGTGGGGTTCGGGCCTTCAGGGTTGGTTTGGGTGTCGCTCGCATGCTCCTTCGCCATGTGAACGCGCCGGTTCCTGTGGAGGGCGGAGGAGGGGGGGGGGGGGGGGGGTGCTTGTTCTTGCAGGCTCCTCCTTGCCAGCGCCCTCCGCAATGTCTCAACCAGGTGTAGAGGGCAGAGGGGGTATGAGGAAGGGGGGGGGGGGGGGGGTCGCTTTCGTCTCTCCTCGGCGTTCGCTCTTCGCTTCCCAGCAGACGGCGAGACGCCAACGGACTGACGGCGCCTCGAGGCGGCGCGGTAACGTCGGAGTTGGGGAAGCGCTGCAAACGGCTAGCGCTCCTCTCTCTGTGGCATAGAAAGGTTCGTGTGTATTTCGGTTCCTGTTGTCAAGTTGGTGTCAGTGGGCACAGACTTTTATGATTGCGTCAACTATAACGTTCGCACAGCTGCAATAACATTAAATGACTCGCATGATCCTCATCAGCATCCGGAATTTTATTTCTCCGCGTACCTCAACGTACCTTTCGCAATGAGTCATCACTCAGGAAGTGCGACAAAGGCGGTGTCATGATCGATCGAAGCTTCGAGTGAGGTCTTTCACATTGTGCGATATCATGCTTTTAAGTGTTGTTTGGGGCAAGATGGCGCAAGTGCATGACAGCCAGCCGGCAATGGCCAGGCGGCGCCACGAGAGTGCTGCATTCGGCGCCACAAGCGGAGGGGTTTCTCTTAATGGGTCGGCCAGTGGCTAGTCTGCCCGTCGGGCCGTGGCGAGCGGCGGCGACCCCGATTTCAGCAGTCCTCGTGTGCACGTGCGCGCCTTGTCCCTTTTTATATTATGTGGTTTTTTAAGACCATCGGGAGCCTTGATAGGTCCAAGTGTTGAGAGCATAATCTGGAGCTGTCATTTGGACACCTGTTTGAACTGTCTTCGTTCGCTTGCGGCGTCGCTCTATAATAATCGCCGCCCGATCGGTCTGTGATTCGCTCGTCTCCCAGGAAGTGACACAACACAACGAGAAGGCAGCGAATGGGTTTACTGTACATCCCGGTTGCCCGTCTTCGAGAGCCGGCAGTCCGGACCCGCCGACCCTGGTTGTCGCCCGTCGTTCATAGCTGGCAGTCGGAGTCCGTGTCCACGCCTGCGGATCGTCCTTCCCACGCACTGCGTACGCTAGCTGTTCCGGGCTATCACAGCCAGAGTTTCGCTGCAGAACCACTCCTGGACCGCAATGGACTAGGCCGATAAGGCCAGGCTCGCCGTTTCCGCCGGTCCTGATCCGAAGCTCGCTGGTGGAACGCTCCGGGGACCGACCTGGGCCGGACCAGCCAGAACGGCTCTATCGTTCATGCCCGGCCCCAGCCTCGTGCAGCACGCTCTTCCTCTTTCCTCGCCGGCTGGCTCCCGCTCGCGCCTCGCTCGACCGTCCTCTTCTTCTCCCGGCGCCCTCACGACACTAGAATAAAATGTCGGTAATTAGAACCAAACTCTCCGTGCTAGAGAACAGTGCACAAGTCTGGCGACAGGCAAAAAAGTGTGCGTGTGAGAAGGATATTTACGCTTCGCATAAGCTTTTTCTAGAAAAAAAAAAAAAAAATTGCATACTCTTTTCTGCACGCCGTCACATTTGTTGCCAGACTCAGCATTAAATTTGGTAGCCGAAACAAACAAAAATTTGTTCTACGAAGATCCACTATTTAAAAACTTGCATGCTTAAAAGGTTTTGGTTGCGACCGCGCGTGCCGAACGGCGCGCGCGGTCGCAACCAAATGCACGCCTACAACTACGAGTGCCGGAACAGGTCGAAGGGCATCTCGCTTGAAGACCTGATCGCCTGATTCTCGACGTCAAAGCGAAGCAACAATCAGCCCGATTTTTCCTACTGTATTTCTCTAAATGGTTGTCTCAGAGACTCGTAAAAAAAGTAGTATAAATACGTTATTTTGCAAAAGGAGTCTTTCAGACCACTTTCCAAGCCTGCACATCTATTTTCGTTCACTTCAGCAATTAATGTAAAATTCACTTACTTGATGCATCGCACTCCAGTAATCCACCTTGTCGCCGTGTCGCTTCCCAAGGTCTTAAAGGGAAGCGGTAAAGTCTGACGCTTGGGTCACCTGCACGACCGTGGCAGTCTTTCACGCAGCAGTAGCGGCGTTTATTTTTGGGGGAAACTCTAGGCTTATGGGAGATGTCACAGGAACCCGGAAAGGTCATAGAGACGTGAAGTTGAGACTTAATTTTATGAAAAAACAGTTCCAAAAAGGCTCACGCCGATCCAAAATGCCACGCTCACACGTGGTTTCTAAATGCGCCCGCCGACAGTCCTCGCGACCCAGGCCACCCAGGCCGTCCTGGACTATCCAATTTGTTTTATTTTTCAGTCGCGAGATGGCGCAACGTGTAGTGCCAACTTCCAAGCTGCATTGCTGGTTGGGCTGGTTGCCTATGGGCACACTTAGCAAACTGTGGAAGCTACGACTCTGTGGGCCAATTAGAGCGTCGCTTAGAGACAGGTGGCATCTAGAATGGACGCCTGTGAGACGCTGCCATGTGTCTTACTCCAATAAATCTACTGGCTCATCGGGATTCGCAGAATTCGCCGTGTGCCGTGTGCCTTCGGTGACGGAGGCGCGCAGTGGCCGCAACGTCGCGGCGCCTGCCCCAAGGCCACGGCCGGGTTGCCGGCGCGCCGGCTGGACGCGACTCCGAGGCGCCAATTGCCCGGGTCTCTCGGGCTTCGTGCGTGACGCTGTGCTTCCCTTGGCCGTTGTTTATTCATGTTTCTTTTTTACGTTGTTACGGTCGAATGCATAGGTGCTCAGAGTGAGGCAAGAATTTCTTGCAGAACAAAAATAATATATCTGATGACCAACTTTTTACAATTCAATTCTGAAACACTTCTTATCGTTGGAAGGCATATGACACATATCGCGATGATTCAAGCCCGTAATGAATTTTTACAATGGTGTAGCGGACGGCAAGATTGATCAGCGGGTCGTTGAAGTGCGCTACTGCGTTGAATGAACACTTGTTAACCGAGCGACAGAGAATCTGTCTCGAACCGATGGTTACAGAAAGGCCGCGGGTTTGATAATTATGCAACATAAATTATAATATATCTTGTGAATGTGCAACTAAATGTCCAGAGAAACCGTTTGTCATCATTTCCGCGAGTTATGAAAAAAGAAAAAAACACTCAACTTCAAGTTCCCGAATGTGCTGCTAATTTCCGGGAACTTAATGCGCGAAATAATGCTAAATATTGTATTTAAAAAAAAACCGCCAAGTTCGATTTTGATATGGGCGGACATTGTGCCCGGGAAGACACCTTCGATATTTTATTTTACAATTAGAATAGGATTCAGGCAATGTTGACAGAGTCATAACCTGTAGGGACGCTTGTGTGCCGAACAAATCACTTAATACCCCTACCCGTGGCGACACCTCGAAAAGGCGAGGAGACCGATTTTCCGTGACGTTCAAGCGTACCATCAGAGCAGGCTCGTAAAGGCCGGTTCACACATCTGCGTTCCGAGCTACAGGAACGACAGGAACGACACGAACGACATGACACCGGGACAACCGTGACACATGATTGCTCGACAAAGCTGCTCATTGCATTATCTGTCACGCTCTGCAATACGAACATAATCGTCCCCTTTGTCATGTCGTTCGTGTTGTTTTTGTCGTTTCTGTCGCTCGAAACGCAGATTTGTGAACCGGGCTTGGGATAATAGACCGACCTCATCGCCAGTTTCGCAATGCCTCCTTTGTCGCAATGAATTGCGGGAACTGTGGTCTTTCCGCACGAGGGTAAACGCCAAGGTAGTGCACGAGACGAGCCGTCTCGTGCACTACCGCTGCCTCTTGTGAAGTACAACTATGGCTGCGTCACGCACGCTCTAGACGGTTGGTGAGATCGGTCTATTGGTCAAAGCCAACGTTGGTCAAAGCGAACGGCGAGCTCTCGTTTTCTTTCTTTATCGGGGGGTGTTTACAGATATTGCGTTTTCCTGGTTGATAACAATAAACTATTGATATGTTGGGCCTGAAATATTCGCTACAGTACTCACGGATGAGCAGCATATAAATAGGATTACGCTTCCAGCGAGAGCCCGCGCACGTAGAATCGGTCAGCTGCCTTATGGCAAAGAAGACGACGTAGACGATTGAGGAGTTTCAGCGACGATGTCACCATCCTGGCTGCCGGTCGCCGAAAGAGAAAGAGGGGGATAGGTTAGCTGGGCGTTGGCTTTGTGTAAATGCGTTGGCCACGAACGTAGGCTTATAAACTTCGGCAGCAAGAATATTACGCGGCTCTAGTGTTCCGGTACGAGCAACAGAGCTGACACGATCTGCTACGACTATATAGCTACGACCACCCGCCGCAGCGATGCAGACATCGAAGGAGCGCAACCGCAGTTGCGCTCCTTCGACGTCGACCGATGCAGACGTCGAAGGAGCGCAACCGTCGCCCGACGCAGATCGTTTGGCATTCACGGCTTTCCGCCCCGGATTCTTCGCTTGTACTTGGAACCGAGTTTTATTTCCTGTGCTTGTGTATGTGCTCAGTGGTTGGATATGGACCTCATAGAGCAGTTCTTCAGACTCAACAGCGACTCAAAGTTGACGGCGGAGGGGCTTGCAGCAACGCTTTCGTTTGGTGCACGGGTGTGACGACTACACGGGTAAAATTTAAGATAGCTGCTAGCATGGCGGGCCATAGTCGCTTTATGTTGACACGATTTTAAGTTTAATTAAGTGTCACATAATCTACTACTCCATAAGCTTAGCAAACTTAACATTGATCAGGATGTACTTTCATGGATTCGCGCTTTCCTTAATAACCGATCTCAATTTGTGTCTGTGAATAATACCTCTTCAAGTCCAGCTCCCGTGACATCAGGCGTACCTCAAGGCTCAGTGTTAGGTCCCCTGCTCTTTCTTATTTTTATCAACGACTTACCTTCCTGCGTTTCGTCCTCTATTAGCTTATTTGCAGATGATTGCGTTCTTTACCGAGAAATAACTAACACCTCTGATGTTGCTATCCTTCAGTCTGACCTTGATTGTGTTTCTAATTGGTGTAACAAATGGAACATGCAGCTCAACACTAACAAATGTAAAGTAATGACTGTTTCTCGTCTTAACTCGCACTCTAATTTCTATTATCTAAACAGTGTTTTGTTGGAAGGTGTATCATCGTATAAGTACTTGGGGGTCCATATTTCATCGAACCTATCTTGGGAGCCTCACATTCGCTACATTACTAACAATGCTAACCGCATGCTTGGCTTTCTCAAACGTAATTTTCCATCTGTCCCTGTATATCTCAAGCTACTACTATACAAAACCCTTGTCCGCTCAAAATTGGAATACGCCTCCCCTATATGGGATCCCGGTACTGACTTACTTACAACAGCAGTCGAAGCTATTCAAAATAGATCTGTTCGCTTCATTCTTACTAACTATCACCGTAGTGCAAGCGTAACATCCATGAAAACGTTTTTAAACCTACCTAACCTTTCTTCACGTCGTGAGTTATCCCGTCTTTGTCTGTTTCATAAAATTTATCATCACAATTCTTCCTTGCATCAAAAATTACTAACCCCTCCCTCATATGTCTCGCCACGCGTCGATCACCAGCACAAAATCGGTCTACCTGTTTGTAAAACCACTACTTTTTATAATTCATTCATCCCCAAAACAACAATCACGTGGAACCACCTTCCATCGTCAGTTGTGTCTGTAACAGATGCCATCATGTTTAAGCGTTGTTTAACCACTTTTCTAAGTTAAAATTTCTTATGTTCGTGTTTCTATTCTTAGGTTGTCATTTTGTTTTTTAGTGATTTTACTTTGTAACCCACTCCCCTCTGTAATGCCCTCGGGCCCTGAGGGTACAATAAATAAATAAAAATAAATAAATAAGTACTCCGTGCAAAGGCGAATCTATCGCGTTTCTAATCCATCTTTGTTTTTGTTGTTGTTTTTATCACGCACGACCGACTACTGAGCAAATGCTTCTGTACCGATCACGGAGTGAATGTCTTCGGCCTTACATTGCGGAACGCCCAATAAAAAGTAATGCTCGTTCGGCGAGAAAGCTTCCCTTTCGAGGGTCCTTCTTTGATTGATTGATAATTTCTCCCGTATCTAGGTGCTTTAATCAACACGATCGATTAAGTTTGCTTCCCTAGTTAGGACATTTTGCTGCCACACGCGGCACTAATGCTTGGCACGATGTATGCCACTGGTGGTATTGTGAACTGGTTTACTTCCAAAGCTAAAAGTGTAACAGGTGGGACCATTCAATTTGCTAAAAATGTGATGATATGGGAATTTCGTCTACAGCATAAGCTTTCCAGATCTAGAATGGGTGTGCTGGTGGCGACAGCCTCAAGGTTTTTAATGGACCAAATGGGTGATTACACGGCGATAATGCGGTGGAAAACTGCCCATTGACTTGGTGAGTTTTGATTGTGACCATTGGTGTGCTGTTGGCAAATTAGGTAATGGCACACCTTTTCCCTGACCATCTGGCTTTAAGGAACATCGTGTCTAGATGCGCTTAAATATGTTTATTTCAAGGTTCAGTTGACCCCTCTGCATCATTACAGGAAGGCAGTCTCAAGCCTCAACAAACAGTGGTTAATATACAATGCTTAATAACAGGCAGTGTCCAGGCGTTTAGTCCGCAGAAGCCAATTTGAGCCTAAAAATGTTTTTTTTTTAGATAGTTTGCATTTGGTGTATACTCCGCAGGGCCTGGTTTCCGCGACCAGTGCATGGTCCACCAAGCTGGTGCGTTGTGTCTTCGTGCTTTTTTTCCTGGGTGGCATTTTCTTCGCAAGTTCTTAGGCGAATGCTATTGAGCCTGAAGAACTGCTCTTGAGGCCCATATCCAGCCACTGAGCACAGACACAAGCACCGAAAATAACACTTGGTTCCAAGTACAAACGAAGCACCTGAGCGGAAAGCCGTGAATGTCAAACGAGCAGCGTCGGGTGACGGCGACTGACTGCGGTGCACCCCTTCGACGCCTGCATCGCTGCGGTGTGTGGTCGTAGCTAGTCGTAGCGAGATGATCTTCACTTCAAGCAAGAAATCTTGCCATACCCTAGTCATGATATGGGTGCAAGTGTTCGACGACGTGGGCTCTCTCACGTTGGTGCAGTTTTCATCAAAAAAGGTACATATCAACAATGTTTGGCGTTTGAGGCTGAAACTATGACGCATACTTTATCTAAACCTAAATTTATCGGTCTGCGGCTACAAACATTTTCGTTGACGTTGCTTAGATGATGTAACCATTCAGGCCTCGCATTAAATGGTGTTGCGAACTCTTCGGTTGTGTATGAAAACCTATTTTTGCCCTAATAAAATACATTTTCAAAAGGACATGTGCCTTCTGCTGATACATATCTTTCAATTTACAATGCAGAGGCAAAAGAAAATTAACTGTGTACATCTACCACTTAGCATAAGCACCTTTTGCCATTCATTCTTGAGCACACTCAAATATCAGCTTAGGTTGCTCTTGTTTCAGAAGCTTTGCCCTCTTTTGTAAAAAGAAAAAAAAAGTTAAAAAAGCTTTACCTTTGTTCTCCTTCTGGCATTTAATACAGACTTGTTTATTTTGCAGATCACGCACAGCAGATATCACCGTGGTACATACAACTCGAACGGCCGAAGAGACTATTGCTATTACAATAAAGCTTTCCACAAGAGCCAAAAGGAGGCTTGTAGAAGAGCACAAGCACATCGAAATGAGATTGGCGCTTCCGGGGCTTGTTTACATTATGCATAAAAACAGGACGATCGGCGACCAGCTGATCGCAATATAACACCAAGGATACCGATGTTTCCATACATAGAAAGCAGGATAAAGACCTCAATCGTCCCTTGTATGCTGTAGCTGTCATACTTTCCATCCAACCGCTTTTTAGCACTATTAACTAGAACAACCGAAGAGTTCGCAACACCGTTTAATGCGAGGCCTGAATGGTTACTTCATCTAAGCAACTTCAGCGAAAATGTTTGTAGCCGCTGTCTGATAAGTTTAGTTTTAGATAAAGTACGCGTCATAGTTTCAACGCGCCAACATTGTTGATGTGCACCTTTCTTTGAACCCAAGTACATTCGGTTCAACTTGATGACAGCTGCACCAGCGTGAGAGCTCACGTCGAACACTTCCACACATATCTTGACTATGGCAAGATTGCTTGCCTTCGACTGGCTTGAACACTTCATTCGTAGCATCACGGTAAGTCTTGGTTGAAGCGATGATCGTCTCGCACACGTAAACAAACAGAGAACAGCACGCTTTGTTTAATTTATACGCTACCGATCTACGGGCGTCGCAAATCTATCCCCCTCTTTTCCGCCATGTTGGATCGATCGGAGCGCACCCTATATTCGCTCAAACTCCTTATGCTCCGACTCTATAACAATGCAAATACCTCGTTCATTGGACTTTTAAAGACTACCGAAACCGACAGATTAACCTCTACGTCACTACCTATTTCGGAACACTTGCAAAACGTCAGTTTTGGAATTTCGCGTGCATTACTGGGCACAAAATAAGCCTCACATGACGCTACACAAAATGAGCGGTATACTAAGCCACCACTGCGTCGAGAAAAACTCCTTTTAGAAAAAGTTTGGAATGATTCAGCATCTCGCGAGCGTCAAGTGTGCACGCGGCCAAAAGCACGACAGAAAGCAACAATTACGTCCGACCGTCTGGCTGCCGAGCGCCGAGCCTCAGCTTCCCCCCCCCCCCCCCCCCCCCCCCCCTCTATACGGCACGCTCCTTTCGTAAGCAAATATCCGCTAGACAGGCCGAGCACGCGGCCAAACGGCCATACGTGTGCAAAAGGCCGCCGCGCCGCACGCACCACTCCAGCAACGTAAGCGACGTAAGCGCACAGCCAACACCACGCACAGTACACTGCACTGCATGCGTACAAAGAGTGAGGAGCATTTGCGCTTGCGCCACCTGCGCCCTGTCCGAAGCGGACACCGGTGTGCGCTGCGAACACGCGAAGAACGCATATGACGTCAAGGAGCCAACGCCGCGTCGATGAAAGAGAGAGAGACGTACGAGTAAGACAAAACGAACAAAAAAAAAAATGTCGACGAATTGTAGTAATATGGTGGCTGAGTAATAAGCTCTGTCGAGCATCGAATGTCGAAGAAACGATCTTCGGATGACACATCGATGAAACAAATGTCGAAGAAACGATCTGCCGATGAAACATCGCAGTGTCGATGAAACAATCTGTCTTTGAAACCTTGTTCGACGAACTGATTGCCCATTATAAAACTGCGCGTCAAGAATGACGCGGCTTGCCACATGAAAAGTGGCGCGCCCTACATGATCGAGAGCGCAAGAAAGAACCACATGGGGACGGCCGCAAACCCCCAAACCATTCCAAACCAAACCAAGCAAAGTCATGCCAAAGTCAAACCAATCCAAACGAAATCAATTCAAGGACGGCTGCATGTATCAAGATAATGAATGCTGACAGTATTTTATAAAGGCCGAGATGACTGAAAAACAATGCCAGCCGATGGTTCTCCTTAAGTCGCAGCCTACTCCGGCAAGCACGGTCGATGAACAAAATCAGAAGCAACTCAAGTGAGAAGAAAACTCGGCCACCGCGGCCCCTGTTCATAGAATAGCATACGACTGACAGACACCACTGTCAACAGGGATTATGGTGAGATTTCAAACCGTCGTCACGTGCAACCACCCTACCTAATATAACCGTTCTCCCCCCCCCCCCCCCCCCCCCACACACACACACAAAAAAAAATGGGTCGATGCCCATATGTTTACTATATATAGATTCTGCATAAACTTCCGTAGAAGTACCTGTGGGTGGCACAAAAAAAGAAACGGAGGTGATATATGTAGTAATTGTTTATCTGTGTACAAATGAGCGGGGTATGCACAGCGAGGCGATGTTCTAATCACTGCGACATTGTCTGTGTAACCTGTCGGAAGGCGCGTTTCTGTTTTCCCGCCGCCCTTGTCAGCAGGCGAAAGTTAAACGCACCCACTTTAGTCAGCTTGCATTTAGTTTCTTTCGTAATTCATCCAGGTTTACGAAATTTGGTAGAAATGTGCGGAGCTTAAACATTAACATAGTACATTTCTTTCAAATTGGATTAGTGGCTCAGAAGTTTTCCCGCCGCACGACTCACACGAAGACAAACCAAAGGCTTGAGAGAAACAAAAGAAAAGCACAAAGAAAGCAACCGGCAAGCGTGATGACCTGTGAGTGTGAGGACCTGTGAGTGTGATGAGCGTGAAGACCTGTGTGAGGACCGTGAGGACCGTGAGGACCTGTGTGAGTGTGAGAACCGCGAGGACCTGCGAGTGTGAGGACCGTGAGGAGCTGTGAGTGTGAGGACCTGTGAGTGTGATGAGCATGATGACCTGTAAGAGTGAGGACCGTGAGGAGCTGAGAGTGTGAGTGCCGTGAGGACCGTGATGACCTGTGAGTATGAGGACCGTGAGGATCTGTGAGTGTGATGACCTGTGAGTGTGAGGACCGTGAGGAACTGTGAGTGTGATGACCTGTGAGTCTGATGATTCGGGATGACCTGTGAGCGTGATGACCGTGATGATCTGTGAGCGTGACGACCGTGATGATGACGGCGAGTGAGTTTTGGTTTTGCGTTGAGCCGTGAGGGTGAGTCCGGGTGATGATCCTATTTTGAATAAATCGTGATCGTGAGTGGGCGTGAGTTTTGATTGAGGAAAAAATAGTGATCGTGAGTTTGAGTGAGGACAGCTTAAAATGCCGACCTATGGTCGCAACGCCCCGACGGACAGCCCTCGGAGCCGTCTGGCTTCCAGCCTGTTCGCTCCGCATCGTGTCGGGGAGAGTGCTGTAACGAACGCCGTCTTGGAGACCGACAGGCGTCCAAGCGACCTTCCAAGAAGCCAGCAGACGTGGGAAAACGTCCAGGCATTTCTACGTTCCAAGAACCCATTGGGCTCCCGAAAGCCCAAGGACAAGCGGCGGCGGCGAGACGAGAGTACTGGACAGCGTCCTTTCAAGAGGCCCGCCGACGTGGGAAGAAGACCAGCCACTCGGCCTTCCAGGAATCCCACAGTGGCCCACGAGGTCAATGCATCCTTTCCCGACCTTCCCAGGTGGACCCCACCCGTCGGGCGCCCCGCACCCAATTACCTTCCCTTCGGAAGAGGAAGCCGCTGCAGCAGCAATCATGGATGCGCGCCGCGCCGACCCCACCGACCCCTCGGGGGACAAGCGGACACGTCTTTGGGACAGCTAATCTGCATGGTGTTGATGGCGTCTGTGGGCGGACACGAGGGTGTGTCGCTGTGTGTGGGGGAGGAGCTGACATAGCTAGCTGAAATCCCTACGTGGGGAATGTAGGGAAGCGCGTCCCGTTAAAAGAAGCGGACTTCTTCGGGACTCCTGTCTTCTGATGCTGCTTTTCGACCCTGTACAAATGTAAAGTAAACCCGTTGTCAAAAGCGGCCCTGCTTCCGAGCTCCTTCCGCCTGATGTCCTGGTCGGCGCCTGGCTCCAGCGGAGCCCGACAGCAAGGACGACCCCGGAGTTGTTACAACTGGATGGCAGCCGGTGGGATCGAGTTCAACGACCAGTGAGCGGCGGCGCCGAAAGATTTCATGGACCGTGATCCGAGTCTGGTGAGTGACGGCATCCTTTCTCTTTCGCCAGGCCTGTAAAATAGAGTTGAGAATTTTGCAGGGGCGTGGGGACTACCTTGGGAGTTTGGAAGTTTTGAAGTTGGTACTTCTTGGTAGTGGAGCAAAGTTTGCCGCCCAGATAGGTCGCGGACATGGAGCTGCAGCGCTTGCTGAAATCGGAGTTGCTCGACTTGTGTGAAGAGCTTGGGGTTGAGGCGGGCACATCAATGAAAAAAATGGAGCTCGTTAAGGCTATCCAGGAAGAGGGTCTTGACAACGATGAAATTGAGGTAATGTGGAAACGAATCAAAAACCGAAACGAAGACGATGCAAAATTTAAAGAATTGGAACTTGAAAAACTTCGTCTAGAGGTGGAACTGAGGAAGACGAACGGAGGACCAGAAATGGAGGTAGCAGGCAGCCGAAATCTCTATGACATGTCGAAGCTGATACAACCTTTTAAGGTAGGACAGGACATGGGTCTCTACCTTGTAAACTTCGAGAGGGCATGTGAAAGGGCCCGTTTTAACCGGGACTCTTGGCCGAGAAGGTTGCTGGGTGTACTGCCCTGCGAGGCAGCCGGGGTAATCGCCAGGCTAACTGCGGAAGAGGCGGACGATTACGAGTGTGTGAAGGGCTGTTTGCTCAAAAAGTACCGCCTGTCGGCGGAAGCGTTCCGACAGAAGTTCCGAAGCGTGAGCAAAAAGCCAGAGGCTAGCTACGCGGAGTTCGCGTACGAACTGAGGTCGTATCTTATCGAATGGATGAAGGTAGCCAAGTCGTATGACGACAAAGAAAGGATTCTGGAGGTGGTCGCGCTGGAACAGTTTTATAAGACCCTAAGTGAACCCATGCGGACTTGGATTCAAGACAAAACAGATGTAGACTCCGTCTACAAGGCCGCGGATTTCGCGGACGAGTATAGCTCGCGCAGAAACAACAAAGAAGGAACGGGGAAAACCTTCGAAAAGACAAACTGGGACGAGCGACGCGGCAAGGGATGGAAAGGGCGAGAGCCTACGGGAAGGAATACTGAGGAAAATCGGGGGGATGAGGAAACGAAAGCATCCCAGGGCAGTGACGCGGACGATAGGCAAAAGAAGAAAGCATTCGAGGCAAGGAAGCCTATAACGTGCTTCAATTGCCATGAGACAGGGCACATTGCCGCAAGATGCACTAAACCAAGGGTGGTTTTCGCCTGCGCTAGTCACTGCGCGGAAAATGATGAGCTCCTGAGCCCGTACCTGTTCGACATGACGGTAAACGGGAAGGCATGCCGCGTGTTGCGTGACAGTGGAGCCACCATTGACCTCGTTCACCCTACTTATGTCACCGAAGCCAACTACAATGGAAAGTGTAGTTGGATCAAGTCGGTGTTAGACAAAGGGAGCGTGTGTCTTCCCGTGGCGGATGTCCTCGTTTCTGGTCCGTTCGGAGAGGTTCGCACTGAGGCGGCGGTTTCGGACAAACTGCCGCCGCAGTACCGTTACCTGTTTTCTAACCGAACAGAGAAGATTCTAAGAGAGCAGGGCAAAAGCCTCGGGGAGGGTCTCGTTCAGGCAGTCATAAGAGCTAAAGCTCACGAGGTGTCCACGCGGCTTGCTTATGACGATTCTAGCCCGGGAAATCTAAAAGACTCTCCAGTAAGGGTTTTAGAGCAGAGTAGCCCTAAAGAGACGAGGAAAGGGTTAGAAAGCGAGAAAAGCTCCGCGTTAGACAGGGAAACCCCCGACGAGCAGCTGACGCAGACAGATGGGGTGCTATTAGCCCCTACCTCAAAAGGCTTCGAACAGCTCGTCTCCGAAACAAAGGTAGTGCTCATCGAAGAGCAGAGGGCCGATCCCAGTCTGACCAAGCTTTGGGAAACTTGCAAGGATGGCGTGGCGCGAAAAAACGTCACCTTTCCTGTCCACGAGGACGTACTGTACTTTGCCAAGTTAATTTTTGTGATTGCGGGCCTGGTGATTGCGGAGAGGGTGGCGTCGCTTACTGGATTTGTGTGTTGCGGTCTGTGTTTCTTTGGGGTGTTGGCCATTCTCGACGACCTCAAAGCTGATCTCTTCAGGAGAGCAGCGGAAACTCCTCCCCTTCAGAGATCTTCCCGTTCGTGGAGGAGCTGTAACGAACGCCGTCTTGGAGACCGACAGGCGTCCAAGCGACCTTCCAAGAAGCCAGCAGACGTGGGAAAACGTCCAGGCATTTCTACGTTCCAAGAACCCATTGGGCTCCCGAAAGCCCAAGGACAAGCGGCGGCGGCGAGACGAGAGTACTGGACAGCGTCCTTTCAAGAGGCCCGCCGACGTGGGAAGAAGACCAGCCACTCGGCCTTCCAGGAATCCCACAGTGGCCCACGAGGTCAATGCATCCTTTCCCGACCTTCCCAGGTGGACCCCACCCGTCGGGCGCCCCGCACCCAATTACCTTCCCTTCGGAAGAGGAAGCCGCTGTTGCAGCAATCATGGATGCGCGCCGCGCCGACCCCACCGACCCCTCGGGGGACAAGCGGACACGTCTTTGGGACAGCTAATCTGCATGGTGTTGATGGCGTCTGTGGGCGGACACGAGGGTGTGTCGCTGTGTGTGGGGGAGGAGCTGACATAGCTAGCTGAAATCCCTACGTGGGGAATGTAGGGAAGCGCGTCCCGTTAAAAGAAGCGGACTTCTTCGGGACTCCTGTCTTCTGATGCTGCTTTTCGACCCTGTACAAATGTAAAGTAAACCCGTTGTCAAAAGCGGCCCTGCTTCCGAGCTCCTTCCGCCTGATGTCCTGGTCGGCGCCTGGCTCCAGCGGAGCCCGACAGCAAGGACGACCCCGGAGTTGTTACAGTGCGCCACCCTGCTGGCCTACTCTCTCGCACTCCTCCACTCCGCGCGTCTTCAGTTTTCGGGGGCGTCTCCGAGTGAACGGCCGTGTGGTCGAGGAGTCGCCTCGACCGGACTCCGGGCGGCGGGTCGAGTCGCGGCGTACGCTCGTCCAACCGGTGATGACTCAACGCTAGCGTTTTCCCCGGCTCTGACAGTCGGCTTTCCCTCCTTCAGTGGACGTCCGTCTGCCGAAAGCTCTGGCCCAAACTCCTGCGGCGACGGATAGCGGCGTGAGCTCGGCCCAACGGCGATGACTCCGCTCGCAAATACCCCTTTGGCTCTCAGGTCGGCGGGAGCTGCGGGCACCCTGTGTCTGCGGCTCGCTCTACCGCAGTGTCTTGTTAGAGACCCCTGTTTCCGAATAAACGCTGTTGGATACGGGGATCATGGTTGTTGGCATGTCGTTGGCGAACCCGGCACGGCGACAGCCCTCGCTAGTAGCCGTCGGCCGCGCGGTGGGACGGTCATCGGGATCCTCTTTGCGCACCGGTACCCGGACGTAAAGGTACGTAATCCTCGCCACACGTGACACAAACCAGACAACGCACAAAGGACAATTCTCGGGAGATACACAGATAAATCTGCCTTAGAATTTTGCAATGCATTCAAAACCAGAGAGCAAGTGACATGTGATATTTATTTATTTATCTCTTGAGGAGAGTTTGGTCACCACAAAAACCCAGTGGCCCGTACCCGTAGGTGTGTGGCACCATACAATGGAGTAGGAACGACATTATACCCCCACACTCACAGAAGCACATACACTTAAATAAATACATAAATAAGAATGGAACTGAAATGAGAAGGAGGGAAGTGAGCGCGGCAGTCTAGCAAGCGCAGAACTCCTTTACATTTATCTCGCCTTCGAGGACACTGGCTGTTAGCGCGTTTGGCAGTGAGTGCCATAGCTGAACAGTACGGATGAGGTATGACTGCCGGTGACGCTCTGTGCGCGCAAACAATGGTAGAAGAGCGCCATCACGGCTGTGTCGGAGGTCATCACACAGGGGAGGGGGACGCTGGTCAGGGCAGGTTATGCCGGCAAGCAGCCTGGTGGACGTCACTTACCGTCGGATGGCCAGAGCGTCGCAGCCTATACAGCTGAGCAACTGGGGAGACCGCATGTGTCTGTATACGAAGAAGGGCGTGGTGGGGGGCCTCTGCACAGGAGAGTGTATGTAGTACGACGTTGTACACTCTCCAGTGATGCAACGAGGCTGATCTGTGGGGGTCCCATATGGAAGAACAGTTCTCGAGCTGAGGAAGAACGAGGGCAGCTAAAACGTTCTTGAAAGTATCGGCTCCGGCAAACCTAGAGATCCGATTGATAAAGTCTAGCGTCCTCCTGGCTCTTGATAACGGCTCGTTGATGTGTCTGGTGAACAGGAGTCGATGGTCGAGCGTAACGCCTAGCAGCCTCGTTCGATGACTGCGGTGGAGGGCGTCAGGAATAGTTTGTATCGGTTGCTCATCAGGTTGTTCCCTGTGGGAGACCGGCATGGCAGAGCATTTGGAAGAGTTCAGCGGCAGGCGGTTTATCAGTGACCATTGGTATATAGGTCCAGGTCCTCTTGCAACTCCTGATAGTGGCTAGGGCCTAGGGCACGTTGTAGCAACGTGACATCATCGGCGTGGAGAAATGGGGTAGATTTCAAGGAGAACAATAAGTCGTTCACAAAGACATTGAACAAAGTCGGACCCAGGACACTGTCCTGTGGCACCTTAGATAGAGCGTCAGTAGCTCAAGACGTGGCTCCATGGAACACAACTCTTTGGCTCCAGTCGTGCAGAAAACTGGACCGGAATTAACTTATGCATCTGGCCCCTGATGCCCATGTTCTACAGTTTGTGAAGGAGAATGCTATGGCTCACCCTCGAAGGCTTGTCTTAAATCCAACTGTACAAGTTCGCAGTCTGCTTGGTTGTCCAAATGGTTACACTACGGTGGCCAGTGCCAGTGTGACCTATACTGGTGCGGGGTGAGGAGCCCTTTCGACTCGAGGTGCTCCAGGACGTGCTTACTGACGTGCGTTAGTGCCCTGTGAATGCACCTAAGAGATACAGTTTTATTTTCTGAACGAATAGCCAAAAATATGGCATTATTAGTGTATGTTTCTCTCAATAAACCTTCATTTAAAAGTGCACTTCGTCTTGTATACTTTTTTGTCCTTGTTTATTCGAATATTTTCGTTTAGCAGGTGTAACTATTTGTACCGAAGTTACGTACGAAAGGAAGCTCCCCTCTTACGCAGACGGCTGAAATGCTCTCTACTTAATACACCCTCAATGGTTCCAGAACGCTATGGATTTTTTCTCCGGTGGCTTACTCGGTTTAAAACGAAACGCCTATGAGCACTCCTTGGTGCGCGCTCGCACCTTTACCTTTCCTTTAGTTAGTCTGCTCTGAAATGACACCTTAGCAGTTGCGACATCACACCTCAGCTGTCGCGGTGTTTCACCTTACGGGCTGCGTAAGTTCTTACAATTTTGTTTTCTTAGAAACCCTCGCACATTTTGTATAGTCCAAGAACGTCAGAAATGCGTAGTCACGAAGTTCGAATAACAACACCGATTCTAAGAGCGCTGTAAAAAGCGAAAATCTTGTTTTATGCGCAGCCTCTCTCTTCGCAAGAGCCTGCGTTTGAGATTACTTCCCATTTTTATAACACTTCCCATTTTTATCGTTATAACCAAAAATCAAAAACTGACAGTTATTTTTTTCTTGTTTTGTATTCTAGTTAGACCGCGTCTCTATCTACGTGTTCATGCTCCTAAAAGAGCCGCAGAGTGCAAGCGACCCTTCGAGCAAACTAGTCTGCATTCTCCGAGAACAGTGCAGCGGCAAAGAGAAACCAAAGGGCAGGCAGCGGCGCTCAGCTGCCGCATCTCCAAGTGGCCCCTCTGACCAGGTTCAGAGAACTCACTCAAGGCCGCCGTCGGGGTCGGCGCAGCATGCGGCTGCAGGCACACGCGCTCGCTTGGCTTACTCAAAACAAGCAGCGGAGGAAGCGCCCGAGACACATGACGGCTGCGAGTAAACGCACTCTTGCTGTCTACACGCGCGCGCACACACAACACACACACACACACGGGGAGGCACATTTTTTTCAAATGGTGCTGCCTCTTTTCCTTGGGAGGTGTGAACGCGTGGACCCCATTAATAGCAACGAGGCACTAACCCAACTTTTTTTCTTTTTGTTTCAGAAGGCAGTAACGGGTCTAAAGGTAACGACGTAGCATTAGAAGGGACGCTGAGTACAATTGCAGTCGCTTTTCGTAACGAGAGGGTTGTTTTTCAAGTGTTGAGCGCTAAAAAGAACATATATTTTAATTAATTTTCGCTGTCATAGTATGAATAATTGTTTTCAATTAAATACACTTTTATGTTGACGTATTGTATCGCTGTACAGACTGTATTAACAAAATTCAAAAGTTTTTACTTCTTTTTTTTTTATTATTACGCATGCCTCGAGTTGTAAATTGTTTTGTGATAGGTTTGTAACTAGCCTTCGGGCTATTAAAGGGATACTGAACCAATGAATTTAGTGTTCATAATAAGTGCCGCACGTTCTTTCCACGAGCCAGCAGCCGCCGGTGTGCGCGAGCACACGCAACGAAAATGACGTCAAAGAGTTCAATTCGCGGTTAAGATGACAGTAAAATGTATGGTTTTCGGGTCGAAGGAGAATAAAGACCAGTTTTTCATCTACACAGTGGTGTCTGCTGTAAAAGGTAAGCGAATAATTGGTCTAACAAGCACGTAGCTTTCATTTGTAGAGATGAAAAGCCTGTCTTTATTCTCCTTCGCCCTGAAGCTCATGCATTTCAGTGTCCTCCTAAGCGCGAATGGAGGTCTCTGACGTCATTTTCGTTGCCTGTGCTCGCGCACACCGGCGGCTGCTGGCTCGTGGAAAGAACGTGCGCCACTTATTATGGGCCCTAAATTCTTTGGTTCAGTATCCCTTTAAAAAGTCTCTGACACGCCAAAAAAAAAAATATTTTTTTCATGCTAGGGATTGAAATGACATGTCACGACATTACAAAAAAAAATTACTATAGAGGTGCGTAGTTTTTTTTTAATAAAAAATAGAAATACGAGGCCCAATTCAAAGTTCCCGCCAGTGCACTGTGACGTAACAGTGTACCCCAAGGTGTCGGGGCGGTCAGAAGGGAGGCATCGCCGGAAGTCACGTGGGTTGTATCCCTCCTCGTGCTTACCGCGAGCGCGTGTAATATTTTTTAAATATTTTTCTTATTCTCCGCACCTCCACGAGCGATCCAAGCAGACAAGGTTTCTTTTATTTGCTTTTCATCGCTTAATGTTGCTGTAAAAGTAGAAGAAGAGGAGTCAGTGAATTGACGTTATCAACTACAATGCCTACAAGGTGCTGTGTGAGGGACTGTCCCGGTATTTCAGCAACTGAAGAAGAGATCACACTGCATGCATTTCCGAGAGATGGCAGGCATCTTCAGCTTGGTGTGTACACGATGATTCGACGACCTCGGTGTGCAAACCATCAGCAATGAAATTGGGCGTGTCCTACGCAAGCAATCCTGATTTCTGCGAGCGTTCTAAATTTTTTTTTTTTTTTCAACACTTGATAGCTTTTTTAGTGTCCAGTATAGCTCTGTACCATCGGACCGACGGCATGCACTCGTACACTGGGTTTTACTCACAACGCTTTCATCATTGACCTCCATCACGTCGATCTACTGACTCTTCGTCCTCAACTTCTACAGCACGCAAACTAACCAACGGTGCAGCGATAAAGAGCTAGGGGAACTGAAACTTCGTTTTCTACAATCGCTCGTAGAAAGAGCAGAAGAAAAAAAGGCTTAGGCACGGTCGAGGAGAGCACGAGGAGTGAAACTTACGTGACTTCCTGCGAACTCACTTTTAATGACGTAGGTCGATCGATGCCTCCCTTCTGACCGCCCCGACACCTTGCGGTACACTGTTACGTCACAGTGCACTGGCGGGAACTTTGAATTGGGCCTCCTATTTCTATTTTTTATATAAAAAAAAACTACGGAACTCTAGAGTGAAACAATTATTTTGTAATGTCCTGAAATGTCATTTCAACGCCTAGCACGAAAAAAAAAATTCATTTTGGCGTGTCAGAGGCCCTTTAAGCCAGATCATGTGTACATACATGTGCATCATTTTGTTTGTAAATAATAAATTATTAAAAGTATGGGAGGAAACAAAAGCTAAAGAGAAGAGATACTGCAAAGCACCGTGCTTGGACTTGGTTTTAGCTGCTTTAACCTTGGTAACTTTGGGAAGTTGTGTGCATGACTGGGTGAGACAGCGGAGACCAAAAGACTTCACCATGATGGAGGACCAGACTCGAACACGCTACGTAAAACAATTATTCGATTACGCCCCATCAAAATGCATTCGTTTAGAGACAGATTGATCTGTCAACGCACAAGGTTTTGTTTTTGTGTTGTTTATACTTCGTATGTTTACGAGGTTGTACCCATTAAATTTGTACCGCCCCAGCAACATATTCGTCGCAGCGTAACAAGGTGCGTTCTTCACACCTACAGGAACTATGCAAATCAATTGCTTTATTAGCAGTTCATTTAATTTGACTGATTAATATTGATTTCGTTAGACAATATACGTCATAATTCTCTTTTGTACTTGGCACTCTATAATTTCTCGAGTGTACTATTCATTCGCTGCAAGTTAGCTCTTGCTCACTTCGCTGACTTACGCGCCTTTACTAATGTACCATATTTATCGCCACTGTCGCTAATGTTTGGTAACTTCTCTCGTCTGCTCTCGACATCTTGCACTGACTGATGACGAGTAAAGTTTCAATTTTAATTTATTTATTGCTTATGGTCATTTCGGACAAACAATTCCACGCCGAAATAACGTATATCGCGGGTGTCTTGTAACTCTAGTAACTTTCAGTCGTGATGCTTAGTCACAGAGCTGTTCGTACATCACCGGTTGGTGACACTAAGCCATTAATCCACAGTCGCACTGCCAGTTGTAAGCATGTTCTCTTCGTACATATGAATGCCTCGAGCAATGTCTGCGAACCGTCTTTTGTACGATGTGTATTAGCTGCGTGACCGCGCGGCTCAAAGGACATCGTACGAGCCGTCTGTCAGACCTGTTCGTCGGATGTTTGTCCAGTGAGACCCGCGGCTATTAGCGGAAGCGCTACGGCACGTCTGTGCGCCCTCTCGGACAAAACGTTGAGGGGCGGAAGTTACTTATCACGAGTGCCGGACTTCCGCGTGCAACGTAACGATACCGGAAGAGACAGCCGCGCCACGGCATCGCATAACCGTAGCAGGAGTAATTAAAAGTGACCTAAGGTCACGATTGTGAAACGCGCTTTAGGAGAAAAATAAAATAAAAAGAAAAGAAACCGGGACTGTTTTACTACGTCGAATTGGGATGGCACTATGGTGTCCTTCGGCATCAATCGCGCGAGTGCTACCGGGCCCGTATCCTCTGCACTCCAACGTGCAGCCAAAACAATATCACCTAAGAAGAGCCCCAAGCGACAACCACAAAGAAACTCGACGAGGATCGCGCTTCTTAAGAGATGCTGCCAGACGCGCTGGTCACTAGACTGGTGACGTTAGGGCGGAGGGGGAGCGCAAGCCTTGCCTTCTAGGTGCAAGGCTGCCAACACGGAAATTCGGAATTTCCCTAGCGAATGCCTGAAATTTCCCTATTTCTTCCAAAATTTCCCTCGCTTGCACCAATAATTGCATAATGCTAAATATTCGTTGTTTCTTTGCATCACTTTCATTTTTACGATGAGATACATTATGTAGCCGTTACGTCTCGCGTACGGTTTCGCAAAAATGAGCTCATCGGTCCAGAACCGCGGCCAAAAGAAATCTGAAGAAAGGAAGCGTTACCGGGAGATTCAAATTGACGGATGAAATCCTATCTTCACCTTAGATGTTATGCACGCCATCAGAACATGGTACTGCTTAATAACTACAATAGCGCTTTTTTATAATAGTCAGTCTAAAAAGAAATGTGCAACACAAGCGAGAGTTCTCGAACTCGAACACGACACACAATAGCTTCCATTTCGTGCACGGCACTTCACGAAATAATGTTAGTCATGGTAAGTCTGTATCTCCAGGCATCGCAATATTTCTTGTACTCAGGCTTTCTTTTTTGAGAGGGCATAGCAGTGCTCTCAGAGACTTCCCCTTGGCTGTTCCCTTCCTCCATAGCTTTCAGGGGGCCATGAAAACGGATGAAAATTGACTTGGCCGAAAAAAAGTTGTTCGAGTGCTCCTCAGTGTCTCCAGATGATCGTACAACAAACCACCAAACGGCTGGAGGGAATAGCCTAAATGTAGCCAAAGCCGCTAAAATTCGAAGTCATCTCGAAATCAAATCATAACTGACCTATAGATTTCCAGATATATACGTTCCCCAAAATTTCTCTTATTACCACATAAACCCGATTATTACCTTAATCTGGGAAATTTCCCTCGGGTTGGCCGCCGTGTCTAGGAGGTACAAATCAAACCTCTTGGATGTGTGTTGGTGAGAATGTATTTCCTTCTTTCTCAAGCTGTCGCCGCATCTTCTTTTTTTCTTTTTGATTGATTTGGTGACATAAAGGAATGTTGCCTTGTCGATAAAGGCATCCGCTGGTGTATCTCTTATTTTAATTTTCCTTTTTTTTTTTGTGCCAGTGCCAATTTATTTGGCTCGATACGAACACAATAAAGTTTCGTGCATCCGATTTATTGGGAAGTTGCTATAGGTTTTTCGTAACCAGTTTTGCTTGACACGTGCGGTATATTTATCTATTTCAGATATAATCTTTGAGGCACATATATATTTGGGATCTTTATTTGGACGATGCATCTTCTGTCTTCCCGTAATAGCCAAGAATGAATCGAACTATTCGCGCGTTCCGTTTTGTTTGTACTCATAAGGATAATTCGACTCTAGTTTCTTTCTGAACTGTTACCCAACCGAATTATGGGCACTCATGCTTTCTGTCACAGCCCTATCGTTTCATTAATCTCAACTATTTCTATATTTACACCCCCCCCCCCCCCCCCCCCTTTTCCTCAAGCAGCATTCCACGTACAGGACAACCTACATTCTTTTCGGCCTGCCTCTTCTTCTTCTCCCGAACCTCCAAACAGCGAGACGAACAAGACTCGGTTTCATTAATGAGCGACTACCGATTAATCTGTTTCCGCTCTATTTCGAATCGCAGCGATCGAAGACCGACAAACAAATCGTCTCGAAGGTGTCCAGCTCGTTACGAGATGCTCGCGCCATCGACAGAACGCGCGAACCGGCGCGCGAAGTGAGCAAATAAATGGAGCTAATCGACGCCTCGAGCTCCACCGAGGGATCCCAAAAACAAGGCACAAAACACGCGGCGCAACACAGACACGCAGCGAGCGAACTTTCCCCTTGCGCCTTTCCCACTGTGCACTGCCCCCTCCTTTCACCAAGGCCTAGATCACGGCCGGACGGTTGAAGCCACTTCATAACTCCCCCCACCTCCCCTCCCTTCCCCCGGAGGCTTCGACGCATTCAAGCGAACGACAAATTACCACCAGTCAAATAAAACGCCAGAACAAGGGCAATCAAAACAACCAGGAAGGTCTTAAAACAAACAAGCTATTTCTTGGGGCCCTAAGCTGAGAGCGTTTACCCACAGAACGCGCTTGCAGGACCAATCAACCGGTTTTCTTTGATCATATGACCACGTTTTTTTAGTGTGTGTGTGTGTACGAGAAGAGCGTGATCACGTGGCGAAAAGATGATTGGTTCATCAGAGCACGTAACTTCCACCACACTGTCAGCTTAGGGGGGATGTACGACGTTTGGTGTCTTTACCCCCTCTCTTTCTTTCTTATCTGCGCGCATAATTCCGTAATCAATCTGATTCCCTTTCCCCGCCGCGCAACTCGGAACTCGTCCCAACATGCTCGTGTGTCTTCGAACACCGCATTGAGAACGTTTCATTATAGTGTGCTTATATATATATATCGGAACGCGGATGATGGCGGAGAGTTAGTTAATGCTATGGAGCGAGTTAGAAAGGAGGGAGGGGGGGATAGAAGTGAGAAAGTGAGCGAGCGAGCGGATGATGATGATTACGTGATTGCGAGCGCTTAATGCGCGCTGAACCGTGTGTGCACGATCCGTGAAGAAAGTGGAGGTACCCTGGAGCGCGTTCGGACGGTCCAATTTCTTGCGCGAGGTGCGCTCAGCCCTCCCGAGAGGTCACGGGGTGTGGGAAAAAACGTGACGTCATCGGTGGATATTGGGTTGTTCGGCCGTTGGACGTTACGCGAGCGCGGTAGTCGCCCCTGTTTTTCTTAGACGGATTCATTAACCGAAGAAAAGAAACACGGTTGTTTTCTGAGCGCGATGAGTTTGTTGGTAGGCCATCTAGACAGTAGAACACAATTTGGTGGCCAACGTGTAGACACTGTTTTTAAACAAGTACAGTTTCCCAGAGGAGTTGTGAACGGCACGCGTGCGGATACTCCAGTTTCTCGACCAGGGAAGCATTGGCGCCTGTTTACAGAGTTCTACTCCAGATCTATTCGACAATCAGCGCCACCTCCTGGGCATGAGGTCAGAAACACGAGTCTGTGTTTATCCATGAGCATCTTAGCAGACGGTTGGTTGTTGTGAGCATTTCGGTATTTTTGTTTCGTTTTGTCTAAAGGCCTGTTCACACATGCAGCGGAGCGCTACAAGCATAGCGCTGACCTCGCGCTAAGCACGTGCCGACGGGAGCGTTCACCAGCTTTGTATCGCACCGTCAAAACTGTTGCTCACGGCAGACGATAAGTAGCTGACGGCACGTGAGCAGCGCTACATCAGCGCTTCGCTGCATGTGAGAACCGGCCTTTATGCATCGGCCTCATTTTTCTCCGCGATGAAAATCAAATTAAGATTCGCCAGCCGCAAAAAATGCATCAAGAACAAATCGTGATGACATCTCAGTTAAAAACGACAGCTTCCTTTTGGGGATTCTCCCATCACAGTGTGAGTCACCGAGCCTATACGGAGCGAAAGTTGGTTTGCTTCTTGCACAGAGGTTGCGATGATGTCAGTACGCCGAGTAGAGACATATGCACCCGTAGAATTCGGAGATGTTACAAAGGGGAAGGGGAATCTGCGCAGTCTGGCTGGGCTTGACTCAATAAACGTGTCTCCCGGTGACCTCATACAACTCCAGTTCTCGGTTCAGGTAAATGGCATTCGATATAATTATAGCAATTATACCTGGCACCTGTTCCCTCTTAATGTTGTAGCCGGCAAATGCTCGTTTAAAATACAAACTAAGTGGAGCCCAGCACCTAAGCCGTAAAGTTTGCCGTGCAGTCACCCACTGTGCCGACGGAAGCGATTGGAAAGGCCGACTGAAGACCCGTCTGCTCCAGCCAAGATTTCCGACAGCGGGATTTCAACTTGGAGTGAAGTGAATGTGCAATGTGGTATGACCATTGCTACGTATGGTGGGGTATGAAATTCAACAATTTAAGGAAGTAAATTTTACTCTTGTAAATAGTCCTTAGTGTTCACGCTCTTAGCGAAGCAGGCTCCTCAGTGATATGAATATGCAATATGGCATGACCATTGCAACGTAGGTGAGGGCATAATATTAAGCAACTTCAGCATATATATGCATATATACAATTTTTAAAGAAAATAACTCATAGCAATCCTCTGGTCCCAGTAGAGCGACAAACGGGAACGACCAACACCGACCAACTTCGAGCACGTGCAGCGTGCAAGCAAAGGTATCCTTAGCAGGCTTGCGGTCACTCGTGCTAGCGTATACGAGCACCAAGAAACTGTAAGTCTCCGAGAGGTATACATTCGCGTGCTTGGAGCGTGTTGGTGTCGATTTTTTCCGTTGGTCGCCCAGGTGGGACTGGGCCTTAGTGCCAACGCTCTTAGCGAAGCATAATCCGCCAATCGGAGACTTTCTATTAGATCTTTATCGAGTTTAGTCTCTAGTGGACGCTGTGTTGGACTCGGTGACAATATGGTGGCCGAAATGGGGTTGGCCCTCTGATCAAACAGAGACACTACCCGTCGCGTGACAGGTTATGGCCCTCGGCAACAGACCCCGGCGCGTATCAGCGGCAGGTGCTGTTCTGCCAAGATCCACGTGTCAACAGGCGAGGCCGTATAGTGGACAGCTGGAGCCAAGTTTCGTCAGGCTTCGGAGAGCCGTGGGCAGCGGCCACAAAATACTTGCCAGCGACGCGCAAGTTGGAGCGTTTACATATGACGCTCCCGCCCGCCGGGGGTTCGCCCGCGTCGAGAGCTGGAGGCTTCGGTCCTTGCTGATAGCACTTTATCGGCGACTCCAAATGCCGCGTGTAGAAACCAACCGGGTTTGGAGTGGCTTCTGCCTGGGCCGCGCGATAAGCTGAGCAGCGTGCATGCAGTGCCCCTGGTATGGCGTGCGCCAGCTTTGCTCACTACGGGTCTAATTGAGTGGCACGGTGGAGTGAGTTCGGATAATTAGGAAGTTTCGGTCTAGAACGTTGCTGCAATCCTCATGTGAGCCCTATCTACGCGGTGGTCGACATACTGAAAGGCGTAACTTCCGGTATGGTGGAAAACATCGTTCTGCTCTCGCCACGCCAGTGGAAAGGCAATAAAACTTTGGTTGGGGCTAGTTGGTTCATATCGATTAAAAGGTTAAAAGGCGCGAACAAACAGGACGAAAAAAGAGACACGTACGACACGGACAGGCGCCTGTCCGTGTCGTACGTGTCTCTTTTTTCGTCCTGTTTGTTCGCGCCTTTTAACCTTTTAATCAGTGGAAAGGGTTCGACTTACGTTTCAAGTGTAACTGTCGCTCATTTTGCTTTCGGCTCACCTATATTGTGGCTAGGATTCAGCAGATGAATATATTCCTAGTGAATCAATGTAATTATATATATATATATATATACACAAAACATTATGTGGGTGAATAATCTTTGTGATAAGTCGACTGATTAATTAAAATTCGGTAATTAAACTTTTAATGAGTGAAAGTAGACATATGGTTCCAATTAGAAACTTACTGAGCGTCATCTAAAACCCCTATATATCAACTCCTTTTAGAACGACTTGAAGCTCGTGGGAAACTCGGGGGCGCCCCAAAGTTACCATTTGTTCAGCAGGCGCAAAGCTAGCAGTGGCAGAACGTGGATGACAAGATTATCATCGCGTTCCGCCACTGCCAGCTTTGCGCCTACTGGACGAGTGGTGACTTTGGTGCGTCCCCGAGTTGCCCACGAGCTTCAAGTCGTTCTAAAAAGAGTTGATTTAGTTGTTTTCGATGACGCTCAGTAAGTTTCTAATTGGAACCATATGTCTATTTTCACTCAATAAAAGTTTAGTTAACAAATTTTAATTAATTAGCCGATTTATTGCAAAAATTAGCTGCCCACATAATCTCCCCCTGGCCGTATAACTCACCTCCACAAGCCGCATAAGTGTAACTTTCAAGGTTTTTTTAAACAAATCTATGAAGTTTAAAAAAAAAAAAAAAAAAAACACCCTGTACATATATATCGCTACACTTTAAAAACGGGGATACGCTTTACACACGCGCCAGATTACAGTCGCCATTGCCGACCTTCTCTTGCCTTACCGAGATACCGAGCCACTGAAACAGGTGATGGCGAGCCTCCATAGAGGCCAATGCTGAGGAGAAGGACGCAATAAAATCTAAAATGGCGATGACCTGGCCTGCAACGGTAATGATGAAGTGAAGTAAACGGAATTAGGGGAAACAAAAACTGAAGGTCGGTTATGGCGGCGCCCATGCACAGCTACTGCAAAGCGTCTGTATGGTAACTTTCTTTTTTTTGAACGCGGGTGAAAGTGTCCATATGAGGGCGATCGATGGTCGAATGCTCCATCCCCAGTCACGCCCGTTTCGATCTGAATGAGCGTCGTACCGGCGTGCGGTGGTGTATCAATCACTACAGCGTGGTACACGTTAATGAGCCCAGGCTGGCAGTGGGCACTGCTCTGGCAAAATTTCTTGTCTGCAACGGAAACACAAGACGCCCATTGGGGCTGACCAACTTCCGGCCGTCTGAACCTGCCCGCAACACAATTACACTTTTGAATATTATTATCTCCTCTAATGTCCGCCGCCGTCACGAGAGAACGAAAGAGGGCAAGGAGGAAGAGGATGAAGAAATTTCCAGTAAAGAGACACCTTACCTGTCAGCTAAATCGACTCTTTTTAAAAGTCCGTCGAGCAACATTGGCGGTCGCCATTCCTTCGATACGAAACGCGTGATTGAATCCGAGTCCTCGCCGAACGCTGACGTCACGCTCGTGTCCAATAGATTCTCAGAGAACGTGATCGAGCAATGGCGGACAGACGTTGGCGCGGACTTTTGAAAAAGTGTCTATTCTACGTGAAAATAAATCGTCAAAAGATTCGTGAACTAATTGTTTGTGCGTTTTTAATGTAGAAGACTGGCGGTGTATTCAACGTCGCTGAGACATTTTTTTTTTTTTTGTCAATTCTGTCCATACATTTATCGAGTGTTCATCAGTTTTGTACGCGTTACTTGAAGAAAAAAAATGTAATCGATTACAGTTACGATTACTATTGCTTAAAAAGTATTCAAATAGATCACTTGATTGCTCGAGAGGCAAAATAAATTACCGCTACTTAAAAAAAAAGTAACTTATTTTTCCGATTACTTGAGTTTTATTTTTTTTCTTTTTAACGACAGAGTTTTTTGTACGTGTGAAAACGAGTTTTTTGTATCGTCTATGCGGGAAGCAAGTCGTCTGATTGGCTATGATTGAAAGTATAGTGGGTTGACCTCAACGGCTAGATGCCTCGAGGTCTACCCACTATTTCTTTATTATTTTTTTTTAAATCAGCCAATAAGAGCTCGGCGTTCTTACATCATCGCAACCTCCGTGCAAGAAGCAGACGAAATTGCGCTCCGCATAATCAAATTATTACCCAGGCATCTTCTGAATCCACTGTCCTCCCGTCGGAGGCTACTAGTCTGAGGATTACTTGTTAGGAAACTTGTTCAAACGAAGGGCGCCATTAGAAAGGGGAGGGAAACGTTGTACCGGTTACAAGTAGTTTTAATACTTTCAAAGTAATCAAATTGTTACAGAATTAGTCGAACAAATTATTCGATTACGAGTAATTTGATGTAATGAGAACCGTAGAAGTCTGGTGCCCATACAACACAGTTTCTACAAAACTATTTTTTTTTACACGCGTTACTTATTATTGCCACGAGCTAAGTACTAAAAAAATGGCGGCTCGCGAGACGAAGACCTACAAACAGCAGTAATGAGTAGAAAAGAGACCATAGAAAACAGAGCCGCTATAAATGGTACACGCTTCAGAAAGACGGCAATTGAGCCACCTTCGTGACTAAAATCATTGTTGCCAGTCATCTGAAGTTTTATCTGAGATCACAGTAATTTTAAATCCTCCAGGAATGTTAAAAAAAAATAATAATAATAACTGCGAAAGAGCTTGCTGATGTCGTGTAGGACGTCGTATTTAAAAATCGCAACGACCATCAATGGCGCCCGCCTTGCACTAGGTACCAAAATGGCGGCGCTCACCAGAAAATATGAGAATAAAGTGCCGATACTCTGAGCGTATATCTATTTTTGTGGGTCTAATATGCACAACAACAACACAGGTGAACCATAATCTAAAAGCTAATAAATTACTGAAATAAAATCTAGTAAAAGCATCTCTGGGAATCACAATATTCATAAACGGCTGTTGCCGCGAGCCGCTGCAGGATATATGTGATGCGTTACGTGAGAACACTCGATAGCAGTACCGGTCAAACGAGAAATACTACGAACGAGATAGAAAACATACATGGAAGTCACGATCCATAAACCACGTCACGGGCTCCGATCTCCACCAAAGCTTCTTTCGCTTTGTGTACCATCGTCTGTTACCTGTTATAAATCTGCCCCGGCTCTTTCTCGGGCATATAAAGACGACAACATATTTACGAATGACACGATCTCTTTCTTTTCTCCACCAAAATCATCTCCAAAAAGAAAAAACTTTTTTTTTTTGTAGTTGTATTGTTACGGCATTCGCGTCGTCCTTTTTGTTCTGTTTTTGTTATTAGCTGAGTGTGATTTATAGATGGCCACATTTCAACGACGCTGCACGGGCGTGTGCGTAGCGCCAACGCCTCGGGCTGCATTCTCGTCGACGGTGGCGTCTTTTTCACGGGCCAGTTGCTTGGTTGTCGTCTCGTTTCGGTACGCTGAGCTGAAAGACGTACTACCGCAGGAATAGCGACCAAAAGACCGTATTGATGAGGTTGTATATAGATCTCGGGCAAGCTGTGATGCCTCTCTCTCGATATATATTGAGACACGTATGCCAACCTTCGCCTAACATCCTTTGTTTCGTTTTACACCCAGACCCTGTTAATATGAATACTCCGTTATATCGACAAACAATTTCGGGCACGAACTGGGCAGGTATTTGCACTTTTGTCTGGTTACTATAAACGACTCATATTATGCACCCACGTTAAAAGAAAATTGCTATATTACTCGTTTGTGACGAGGGCTAGAAAATGCTCGTTCTTTCGCAACCCCGGCGTTGGCGGAGAGTTTTATCGTTTCTGACAGTTATAAACTAGTTCGGTAAAAAAAAAAAAAAAAAAATACGACTCGTTGATTTAATGCATTGCGTAAATAAATGTCCGAGTCATTGCAATTTCTTGACAAGAAACATATCTATAGCTCAATACACGCAAGCTAGTAACAATCACTATGCAGTGGAATCCCGGCATAAAGTACGAAACAGACAGCGTCACTTGCATCTTCGTCAGATCCTTTTTCAAAAGTGCGCGCCATCGTAGCGGCATCAAACAACGTAAAGAAACAGGGGACTCGGATTCTGCAGTGTAGAGTTTTGCTGATTACCTTCTATATATGTATAATTGTGCAATTTACGTTTAGACAGTCGGAGGCCGAGTGGGCTAACGCGTCTCAGCTCGGAGCGGGCAGCGAAAACTTGCGCTGAGAACCTCCTGTGTTCGATCCCTACCGCCCCCGCCCGTTTCGATCTGGATTAGTTTCGTACCGGCACGCGTTCGTGTAATCACTACTGCGTGATGCACGTCAAAGACCCCAGGTTAGCGGTTCTACTGTACTGGCTAAATTTCTCATCTACAGCTAAGAGACTGATTACCCGTCGTGGCGTATCTCCATCAAGGCTGTATAAACATGAAAGCAACACAATTTTGAGGAAGGGTCTCTCTCCCGACGGACGGACAGCAACGAGCGTGCAGTGGTGACCGGTGGGAAGTAGTGCCAGTAAATAAGCTACGCTTCAGAGTAGAGACACTTCGCCATATTGTGTCTTAAAATCATGGTTGCCAGTTATCTGAAGCTTTATCTGAAATCACAGGAAACGCATTTCCGCCCTGCACAAATGTTTCAACAGCTCGCGGCAGAGCAAAGCAATATTGCATAACCTTTCTAACACCGATTCTAATTCTGAGGAAGTCAGACTTTTGAATTATGACGATCGGCAGTTGCGTCTGCTCTGCATACGAGCCAAAATGGCGGCGCCCACAACAATGTTGGAGAACGGAGTGCCGATACTCTAAGCGCAGCTCATTTAGTGACTCTAGTGGGAAGGAAGGCGCTGGCGCGGGAATCGGCGGAAGACCGACGTGCGCGACGTCGAGCACAGGACTCGACGGACGGACCGGACAGCGACCCTGGACGACGACGTCCCGATGACGCGGTGCGGACGACCACCGCTCGAAAGAGGAGCAGCTGCAGTGGCAGCGGACCTCCTCAAGGCCTCGCTGATGACCGTTCCCCAATCCCGAAACCCCCCAGGCAATATGTGAGTCAATAACCTTTTTTGCCGAGAGCGAAGTATTGCCGTGTCATGTTCATCCGGGGACAGGGTCTGAGGGAATCGGAGTTAGAAGCCTGCACAATTCACCTGCACCTCCTGCACCGGTACAGGAGCTGCAGGTAAATTGAACGAATTTAATGCGTTTGTCAGTTCATTTCATAATCCTATTATACGCTGCCATCTCCTTCTCAATATTAATACGTCACCCGAGTTAACTCAGTCGTTACCGCAAAAGATGTCACTGGTTGTAGGATTCATGAATAGACGGTGGACCTTTTCAGGAATTCAGCGGAATCTAGTGACTCACATAATTAGTATAGGGACCCTTTAGCTGTTTACAAACATGCGTCCCAAGATACTTGCGGTCGCTCCGTCTTTGCAAGCCTGTCCAGCTTGCTGATGTGACCAGTGCTAGATAAAGTCATAACTGAAAAGCATAAATGCTACACGGACAACAGAGTTTGAGATTTAACGAGGGCCTTGGACCGTACAATTTAATCGTCTTGGAGGAGGCAAGTTGGTTCGGAAGAATTTTGGACAGATCTTGCGCTTGGTTCTTTTGGCATTCACCTGGAGAATCGGTGGTTAAACGTTTTATCGGCCTTTTAATCAGTGGTTTTAATCAGTGGTATTAAAATGGTCTTTGTTCATTCTTTTTATGAACCGGAAGTTCCCCGGGACGTCAAAGGATGGAGCACCACCTGGTGGCGTTTGCCATGAAATAGGTCTATACATTTTTTGTACGCTAATGACGGTTAAAATCTAGCCCCTATTCAATCAACGGCAGACGTACAAAATTCAGATGTTTTTTTTTGCTGTACAATTATTTCCCTTTTTGTTATAGTTAAAAAAAAACAAAAAACTACGACTCCGAACGATGCGCTTAGTTGAGTAAGCCTCTTGACAAAATTCACCACATGTTATCGTCATGAGTTGTCTGGCGCGTGCCGAAGCCCTCGCGTTTCGAGGATCTACATAACACCCTCAAATGCCTATCTGATAGAAGCGTACAATTCCCGTCACGCTGACATCGAACAGAAATACGCGTACAGCAAACTAACGTCTGGAATGTTCAGGATCCCCATCGGTACAGCTGTCTTCAAAATCTTCATTCACCAGCCATCAAAAGGCGGCCATTAGCATGTATACTGATATACACTTATGCCGGGGTCACGGTGTAAGATAATACTCTTCAGGTGAGGACAGCGCCTTCCTCGCGCAGTGCAGATAAAGTTCGCTTTTCACTCTCTGTCTCTCTTTCTTTCTCTCACTATGGTTTCAAGCGGCGCCGGCAGATGACTCGTCGACCCGCGGGCACTAAGTGGGCACGGCAAAGACGGCTCGTGCCGCCTCATGCTCCACACGCGCAGAGCTCCAGCGAGGTTGTCGCTCGTGCACAAAGACCACGGTACAGTGTTCTAGAGGGGGTTGTAGTGGCAAGAGCAGCGGCCGCTTTGTGAAGATTTTGCGCGTAGACGACACCATGGCGCTGCTGTTCTGTAAGCGCGCCCCCGTCAGCCCCATCATCAGCGCTGTTAGGCGCTTACTAGTGTGGTTTGACTGAAGTTTTTCGCGGTGCGAAACAACTGCTAATGTTGTTCTGTATACTCTGTTTCACCTTATGATGTACCGCAGGAAAGGCTACAAGCGCGAGCTCTTTGCTCTGGGGCACATCTCGGCGGTACACGCTCTCGTGAATTAAGAGCAGCTGCCAACGCTATGAGCTCGCGCTTCTAGCCTTCGCTGCGGTACAACATAAGGTGAAACGAAGTATAGTAAATTGTAGTTTTGCCTTTGGACTCTAACGTGTGTGCTATCCTCTACTTGAAATATTCCCGTGTTTTGAGGGAGATTATTAAATTAATATCGACTCCCCCCCCCCCCCCCAGTACTGACACATCGTTCAGCAACGCTATCACTTGGGCTGGAGGCTTAACAGCTGCGAAAGAACTTCTACGGTGCTACATTTCGGAGAAGCGTTCCGCGCCACCCTCGTCGTCTTCTTCGTTCATCGCACACGTGCCATTAATTCTCCTAGGGCACAGAACTCCAGCGCCACTCGCGGTATCTGCGTCGACCGTCTTCACGCGCTTCATTGTAAGCGGGCGCCGCTCTTGCCACTACACCCTCTAGAACACTGTAACCACGGTGTACCGGGGTGTCATGGCAACGAGATAATTTTTTTCGCTCTCACACAGTTTTGCCATTTGGCCACCGGCGACACTGTCAGCCGCGGGCACGGTGGCCGCGGAATAATGCAGCCTTTCGGATGCCCGTCGAACGAACACTATCTGATTCCTCGCGCCGCGCGTTCAGCCCCGCCGTGTCCTCGCCTATAAAGTGTATCTTACACCGTGGCCGGGGTCACACTCCTTGTACATCAAACAAAAGACAGTCTGCATACAGATTCGAACGCGAGTCTCCGCGAGATCCGTGCTTCGAATGCCGCATGACAATGGGTTCGAGGAGGAAACGTGCACGCGGCATTCGAACCACGGATTTTGCGGTGACTCCCGCTTGCAGACTGTCTTTTGAATGATGTATACGAGCAGTGTGACTCTTGCTTCAGATGATGGTACTGTCGAAAAAGGTTATAATGAAGTCAACGGGAATCTGAAATCACTTCGTTATATCCGCTATTTCGTTATAACCGACTTTGGTTATAACGAGGTGCAAAGGGGAATGGGAAATCGTGATCGCTTCGCTGTAGCCGCTGTTTCGTTATAACCGACTTCGTTATAACCGATCTCGACAGTAGTTATCGAAGTGGCCAGAGTGAATTTCGGAAAGGGTCTATAACGCATCTTATTTTGGGAACTTTGGGTACTAAACTGGCTCTGATAGCGCCAACAAATCACGGCGTCTATACACTCCGTGCGACGCGACTGGCGCGCCGCCGCGCGGCCTGTACCGAAGGTAGGCAGTGAGAACCCCAGAGAAAACGAAACCGAAACCACGCCGCGTACGTTGGTACGCATTGAAGTCGGAGTGGTGCGGTTGCGCTGGGTTCACAGCATGAAGTGCTGCCTGTGCTGCGTCATTAAGTGCTTCAATAGTTATGCGTCGTATTTCGTGGAGACAATGTTTCACAGTTTTTCACCTCGCCGATGTTTTGTGGGACACCGACAACGGTGGACCCGTGCCGTACGACGGGAGAAATTTAGTCTCCCGATCATGTCTGCCACTGTGTCGGCGCGGCTGACATATTCTACACTGCCGCTTTGCGCTCTGCGTTTGTTTTCGTACCAGTAACGCCTACATATCTCAGCTCGAACTGAAATGCCATCCCATACTCGCGGGTATGCAGTGTGAATTTCGTTGGAGTAATGCCCTCCAAAGAAGTTTCGTCCCCATCGTACGCGTCGATGATATTTCCGAACTAGTATGGCACGCAATCTGTACGTCATGAAGAAAGATTTGAACGTTAAAAAAAGTGACAAATATAAATCTAAAGAAAACAACAATGAAACTGGGAATCACTGGAGAATCGAGGTTTGAGTATGGAAGTGTATGTGGTGTGCTTTCTTTCTTGATCAGCCTCCTTTTGGATGTGGAAACGCTGACACCCCGAGTTCTTTAGACAACATATTTTTTCTCTCGGCTTCAGAGCCACCTATCGCAAAGTGATTCGAACGGAAAGTACCGTCCACTGGTCCCTTCCTACCTGTAAAGTGCGCACCTCCCACGATGAGCTGTGTATCTGACAGCCTTTGACGGTCAAAGCCAGTTCCCATTTAGTTACGCCGCCCAAACTAACTTTCCACCTGGTTCCGCTATGCCAACTCTTTTTGTTATAATAAGTGTTGTGCCAAGTGACGGTCATGTCAAAGTACCTGTGCGCCGAAAATCAGCACCTCGCACAACAGGTTATTACACAACAGCTGACCGCAAAAGCCCTTGGCGGCCAAACCGTGTGTTGGCCGACAACTTTGTTTTCTCGGCTTTGATACCACCTTTCGTAAAGTTGTTTCAATTGGAAGTACAGTCCACTAGTTCCTTCCTACCTCTAAAGTCTCCACCTCTCCCGACCAGTGGTATTCTCTTGACAGCCTTTTCATGGTCAAAACCGGTTGCCATTGAGTTACGCCGCCCAAACCAAATTTTCACCTGGTTTCCCTATGCCACCTTTTTTTTTTTTTTTTGTATAATAAGTGCTGTGTCATGTTACTGTCAAGTCCAAGCACCTGTGTGCCAAAATCTGCACTTTGCACAGCCCGCTATAACACAAAATTTGGGTCCAATATTGGATATCCCGTACAGCTTTATTTCTTTATTCGTTAGAAACAGAACTTCATTAAAGAAACTTGGCACTCTTCGTGCAAAAACTTAGTGAACACCTCACTCGCCTCCAAATATCATGGTTCCAGCAGTCCTAGGTTTACAGCGACAAGCGAAATAAATGTCCCACTCAGAGTAATTATGGTGGCGGCCGTCTCGTTTTTCGGAAAATTGCTCCAACTCCTCTTTCGGCCGCAACTAGAGAAATTATCCCTAATAATGACTCAAACTCAATATATAAGAAGTGGAGAACAACTAAATGCCCTTCTGCCCCAGCACTCATGCAACGTCACACTCAACTTATCGGCTCAAAAAGCAAAAGTTTCGTCCGTGCGCGCTTCCGCCGCCACAGCTTGGCATGCGAAAAGGCGCCGCAGGCTGCTGAACGCGCCTCACAGTCGAACGCCAGCTCCTCCGCTAGCGGCGCTGCTCGCGTTTTTGAAAGCGCCCCCTATAGTTCCCGCACGGAGTGTATAGCAGTCGAATCACACAACTTTTACAAACAATGGGAACACAAATGTGAGGGAAGGGGGCGTACTTTCGCCAGAAATTACACGAAACAGTTGGTATTGATTCCCCGAAACACCTGGCACCCTCGTGAACTGCGCACACCTCGATAGCGCTCTTTTATTTATTCTTTTTTTAATCGACAGCTGCGAATGCGGAAGGACAGAAACACACAAGTGGTCAGATAACGTTCGCTTCTCTTTGAGTTCTAATCTCCGCTTTTATGTTTCTGTACTTTTTTTTTTTTTTTACGCCATCGTTTTAGATTTTTGTTTCTTTATTTTTTGTGCTTTATCTTTCTTTTTCTGTGTATTATTCGGAACGCAAGCACGGCCTTCCGCGCCGAGAGCGGGAGTCGGACGGCGATAGTGTCCCCGTACACTGCACCTCCGCAGGCAAGGTTATAGATTACGGAGAGGGGTCGCCGTGCCGATTAGATAGAATAATTGTGACAGCCGACACAATGTTTCCCCCGGTTCTTTTCTTGGCTTATCACCAGAATTTTCTTTTTAATTGGTCCAAACAACGACGTTTCCGTGGTTTATTGCGTTTACGCCCCTTGCTTCGTGATTGGTTCTTAGGCGTTTTTATGGACTGATGACGCATTCTGATTGGCTGTGGAGCGGTAATGAGATGCCCGGAATTCTCCACGCCCCGCGTTTCTTGCGTTGTCGGTGACCATAATAGTCGAAACTCCAACGGTGGGGCTTTCGATCCCCGTTCCCCTGTTTCACGTTTTTGCCGCGAGGATACGGAAGTTTTAACTCCACATTTGAAAAGATGGGAGCCACTTCCCCTTCCACATGTCACGTCTTCACCGCTGGGCAACGTTGCCTCCTCTAGAGTGTCTCTAAGATAAATAAATGCAAAAAAAAAAAAAAAAAGACAAACCTGGCTAGGTGGCTCAGGTTGCCGCCCAATTCAAAGGGTTCATTCAGCCTCATCCATCCATCCATTCATGCCTAGATTACGGGGTTTTCCCAACTGCTCGACTGGGGTCACGTGGTTTATGGACCGCGCTTGCAGTATGAGCTGCGAGAAGGTGGCGAAAGTCTTGGTCGTCTAGAAGCGTCTCTCCGCCTTCCGCCCGCCTTCCTCCTCGCCACGCAACAACGCAGCACATGCGGACTTGCGACCAATCTCTGCAGAAGGCGTCCGCCATTAAAGAAAAAAAAAAGAGGTTCTTAAAAAAAGAAAAAACGGGTTAGACGTAAATTCTAGCGTATTTTTGTCTCGTGAATGGGAATGTCAGGGGTATTTGACCCGAAAGCATCAACAGACGCGAAAAGAAAACCTGAAAAACTAACCGCTGGCTGTGACGTCACACCAAGAAGTTTCAACCGGCTTGCGCGTGCCGCTTGTGAGGGAAAGCGTGCGGCGCTTTTGACTGCTCGGGTAAGGCATGCGTAAAGCACAGGAAGGTTGAGATATCTGTAAAATGCGTCACGATTTCCGTGGTGTCGTCATGGTGTTCTGGATGCATGCGTGGAGCACGATGTTCCGTAGATGAGAGCTGTTAGGTGTATGCGCGCTCAGAACGCCTTCCACAGCCCAGTAGACAATTATGGTAGTGGGCAGAAACAAGTGATCGAAATGGTCCATCGGTGCTGCGTGATTCGTGACTTTCGCACTGGACATGGTCCGGCCCAGACGCTAAAGTTTTAAGACGTTATATATTATCCAAGAGTTATACGCGGTTTTTGGGAAATTTTCGATGGGAACATGGCGGCCCACGAAGCAAGCACGCGAATACACAGAGATTTTCCCGATGAAATTTTCAGAAAATCACTTGTAACGTTTGAATAAGATAACAAATAGCCCTGAAACTTTGGTATCTTGTACGGACCGCTAGCGCTACATTAATGGGGAGGTCGAACGTTCGGTGATGCGTACACACAAAACAATTAACACTTTTAAAAAAGCACTGAAATAAAAAGAAATAATAATAATAATTTAAGGGAAAAGGTAAGTCGCGTATATATATATATATTTTTTTTTTGCACAAAAAATGTTTTTGCGCAGTATTTAAGCTGTTAGACGCAATTTAAGCGAAGGTCACGGCCCGCCGCTCTAAGCCCCGTCGACAGGTCTGTGACCCCGCCCATTACTACTGGATTGGCTGCTCAGCCGAACACGCTGGCAGGCCTAGTGTATCCCTGTCACAACATCCGGTCCGTCTAGTCTGGCCTTTGACACCGCCTACTAGTCGTGCGAACAGACGTGCGGCAGCCTCTGGCACCTTCTGCTATTCCGCCACCGTCCATCGTCGTCTGCAATGCCCGTACAAAGTGGACAAGAAAGCTGCGCGTCGGCGTCCGTTCTCGCCTTTGTCCATCTGCTATACTGCTCCCACGTAAAAGCTTCTGCCACGCTCGCAACACATGACCATGAAAGCGACATTCTAGGGTTCCATCATGCACGAGCCCCGGTCCAATAGAAGCGTCTGTCAGTCTGTCGATATGCGGTAAAAAGCAACTGAGGGAATTAAAAATAACCAACAAAAAAAATATGCTGACCTTGCTTTTCTTTCTTTTTTTTTTTTTGTATGGCATCTTCGAGCAAGGCGAGGGGGAGTCATGACGCACAATTAAAACGCGACCTAGAAATATTCCCTTTGGCAAGTCAGGTGCAGTGCAAAAGTTGAAAGCTACTTATCTTGCGAAGCTAAATAACGGGAACGTATACCTGTACAAACTCGATGCGAGCTGAACACTCGATTGCCTCCAGCCAAATGGCTCGCCAATTCTTACCTCTCAGTATTGAAACCGTTGTTGCAATCACGACGGTTGGACACACTCTAAAAAAAAGCACGTGCGTCTACTTTCCCGCACAACACTCGAAGCTCTCCGAGTGTTGTGCGGGAAAGTAGACGCACGGGCTTTTTTTAGAGAGCAATTCAGAAAGCAGCTGGGCGCCTTTTACGGAAACCCCCATCTTTATTCAGCATAAACAAGAGCAAAGGAACAAATCAAGCCAGCTCTAGCAACGTAGTTGGCGTGGGAAACAGAAGCCAGTCCCGCTATGATAACAAGCACCCGCACAGCGGTTCCCAAGGCGCGTACTTGCGACAGTTGGTTGCTGCAAACTAGATCGCTTGAGTTCTTCCTCTAATCACGTGACAAAAAAACGCAAAACAACTCAAACTAAAAAAAAAAAAAAAAAGAAATCTCGCCAAATAACTTGTTAAGCTTTTTTTTTTTTTCATGAATGCGAGTTGTTTTGTTGTGTTTGTTGAGCACGCCGCAAACGCCGACAGCGGTGTTTGTTATGGTTTAAAGGGGTGCGGGAACGAAATTTTTGCAGATATTTCGTTCTTTGGGTATGGTATATGTTGTGCCGGCAGCCCAGAAACACTATAGTCTACACTATAGTGTTTTTAGGCTGCTAGCAGAAAAAGTAAATTTTTGCAGATATTTCGTTCTTTGGGTATGGTATATGTTGTGCCGGCAGCCCAGAAACACTATAGTCTACACTATAGTGTTTTTAGGCTGCTAGCAGAAAAAGTAAATTTTTGCAGATATTTCGTTCTTTGGGTATGGTATATGTTGTGCCGGCAGCCCAGAAACACTATAGTCTACACTATAGTGTTTTTAGGCTGCTAGCAGAAAAAGTAAATTTTTGCAGATATTTCGTTCTTTGGGTATGGTATATGTTGTGCCGGCAGCCCAGAAACACTATAGTCTACACTATAGTGTTTTTTAGGCTGCTAGCAGAAAAAGTAAATTTTTGCAGATATTTCGTTCTTTGGGTATGGTATATGTTGTGCCGGCAGCCCAGAAACACTATAGTCTACACTATAGTGTTTTTTAGGCTGCTAGCAGAAAAAGCAAATTTTTGCAGATATTTCGTTCTTTGGGTATGGTATATGTTGTGCCGGCAGCCCAGAAACACTATAGTCTACACTATAGTGTTTTTTAGGCTGCTAGCAGAAAAAGTAAATTTTTGCAGATATTTCGTTCTTTGGGTATTGTATATGTTGTGCCGGCAGCCCAGAAACACTATAGTCTACACTATAGAGTTTTTAGGCTGCTAGCAGAAAAAGTAAATTTTTGCAGATATTTCGTTCTTTGGGTATGGTATATGTTGTGCCGGCAGCCCAGAAACACTATAGTCTACACTATAGTGTTTTTAGGCTGCTAGCAGAAAAAGTAAATTTTTGCAGATATTTCGTTCTTTGGGTATGGTATATGTTGTGCCGGCAGCCCAGAAACACTATAGTCTACACTATAGTGTTTTTTAGGCTGCTAGCAGAAAAAGTAAATTTTTGCAGATATTTCGTTCTTTGGGTATGGTATATGTTGTGCCGGCAGCCCAGAAACACTATAGTCTACACTATAGTGTTTTTAGGCTGCTAGCAGAAAAAGTAAATTTTTGCAGATATTTCGTTCTTTGGGTATGGTATATGTTGTGCCGGCAGCCCAGAAACACTATAGTCTACACTATAGTGTTTTTAGGCTGCTAGCAGAAAAAGTAAATTTTTGCAGATATTTCGTTCTTTGGGTATGGTATATGTTGTGCCGGCAGCCCAGAAACACTATAGTCTACACTATAGTGTTTTTAGGCTGCTAGCAGAAAAAGTAAATTTTTGCAGATATTTCGTTCTTTGGGTATGGTATATGTTGTGCCGGCAGCCCAGAAACACTATAGTCTACACTATAGTGTTTTTTAGGCTGCTAGCAGAAAAAGTAAATTTTTGCAGATATTTCGTTCTTTGGGTATGGTATATGTTTACCGGCAGCCCAGAAACACTATAGTCTACACTATAGTGTTTTTAGGCTGCTAGCAGAAAAAGTAAATTTTTGCAGATATTTCGTTCTTTGGGTATGGTATATGTTGTGCCGGCAGCCCAGAAACACTATAGTCTACACTATAGTGTTTTTAGGCTGCTAGCAGAAAAAGTAAATTTTTGCAGATATTTCGTTCTTTGGGTATGGTATATGTTGTGCCGGCAGCCCAGAAACACTATAGTCTACACTATAGTGTTTTTAGGCTGCTAGCAGAAAAAGTAAATTTTTGCAGATATTTCGTTCTTTGGGTATGGTATATGTTGTGCCGGCAGCCCAGAAACACTATAGTCTACACTATAGTGTTTTTTAGGCTGCTAGCAGAAAAAGTAAATTTTTGCAGATATTTCGTTCTTTGGGTATGGTATATGTTGTGCCGGCAGCCCAGAAACACTATAGTCTACACTATAGTGTTTTTAGGCTGCTAGCAGAAAAAGTAAATTTTTGCAGATATTTCGTTCTTTGGGTATGGTATATGTTGTGCCGGCAGCCCAGAAACACTATAGTCTACACTATAGTGTTTTTTAGGCTGCTAGCAGAAAAAGTACATTTTTGCAGATATTTCGTTCTTTGGGTATGGTATATGTTGTGCCGGCAGCCCAGAAACACTTTAGTCTACACTATAGTGTTTTTAGGCTGCTAGCAGAAAAAGTAAATTTTTGCAGATATTTCGTTCTTTGGGTATGGTATATGTTGTGCCGGCAGCCCAGAAACACTATAGTCTACACTATAGTGTTTTTTAGGCTGCTAGCAGAAAAAGTACATTTTTGCAGATATTTCGTTCTTTGGGTATGGTATATGTTGTGCCGGCAGCCCAGAAACACTATAGTCTACACTATAGTGTTTTTAGGCTGCTAGCAGAAAAAGTAAATTTTTGCAGATATTTCGTTCTTTGGGTATGGTATATGTTGTGCCGGCAGCCCAGAAACACTATAGTCTACACTATAGTGTTTTTTAGGCTGCTAGCAGAAAAAGTACATTTTTGCAGATATTTCGTTCTTTGGGTATGGTATATGTTGTGCCGGCAGCCCAGAAACACTATAGTCTACACTATAGTGTTTTTAGGCTGCTAGCAGAAAAAGTAAATTTTTGCAGATATTTCGTTCTTTGGGTATGGTATATGTTGTGCCGGCAGCCCAGAAACACTATAGTCTACACTATAGTGTTTTTTAGGCTGCTAGCAGAAAAAGTAAATTTTTGCAGATATTTCGTTCTTTGGGTATTGTATATGTTGTGCCGGCAGCCCAGAAACACTATAGTCTACACTATAGAGTTTTTAGGCTGCTAGCAGAAAAAGTAAATTTTTGCAGATATTTCGTTCTTTGGGTATGGTATATGTTGTGCCGGCAGCCCAGAAACACTATAGTCTACACTATAGTGTTTTTAGGCTGCTAGCAGAAAAAGTACATTTTTGCAGATATTTCGTTCTTTGGGTATGGTATATGTTGTGCCGGCAGCCCAGAAACACTATAGTCTACACTATAGTGTTTTTTAGGCTGCTAGCAGAAAAAGTACATTTTTGCAGATATTTCGTTCTTTGGGTATGGTATATGTTGTGCCGGCAGCCCAGAAACACTATAGTCTACACTATAGTGTTTTTAGGCTGCTAGCAGAAAAAGTAAATTTTTGCAGATATTTCGTTCTTTGGGTATGGTATATGTTGTGCCGGCAGCCCAGAAACACTATAGTCTACACTATAGTGTTTTTTAGGCTGCTAGCAGAAAAAGTACATTTTTGCAGATATTTCGTTCTTTGGGTATGGTATATGTTGTGCCGGCAGCCCAGAAACACTATAGTCTACACTATAGTGTTTTTAGGCTGCTAGCAGAAAAAGTAAATTTTTGCAGATATTTCGTTCTTTGGGTATGGTATATGTTGTGCCGGCAGCCCAGAAACACTATAGTCTACACTATAGTGTTTTTTAGGCTGCTAGCAGAAAAAGTAAATTTTTGCAGATATTTCGTTCTTTGGGTATGGTATATGTTGTGCCGGCAGCCCAGAAACACTATAGTCTACACTATAGTGTTTTTAGGCTGCTAGCAGAAAAAGTAAATTTTTGCAGATATTTCGTTCTTTGGGTATGGTATATGTTGTGCCGGCAGCCCAGAAACACTATAGTCTACACTATAGTGTTTTTAGGCTGCTAGCAGAAAAAGTAAATTTTTGCAGATATTTTGTTCTTTGGGTATTGTATATGTTGTGCCGGCAGCCCAGAAACACTATAGTCTACACTATAGTGTTTTTTAGGCTGCTAGCAGAAAAAGTAAATTTTTGCAGATATTTCGTTCTTTGGGTATGGTATATGTTGTGCCGGCAGCCCAGAAACACTATAGTCTACACTATAGTGTTTTTAGGCTGCTAGCAGAAAAAGTAAATTTTTGCAGATATTTCGTTCTTTGGGTATGGTATATGTTGTGCCGGCAGCCCAGAAACACTATAGTCTACACTATAGTGTTTTTTAGGCTGCTAGCAGAAAAAGTAAATTTTTGCAGATATTTCGTTCTTTGGGTATGGTATATGTTGTGCCGGCAGCCCAGAAACACTATAGTCTACACTATAGTGTTTTTAGGCTGCTAGCAGAAAAAGTAAATTTTTGCAGATATTTCGTTCTTTGGGTATGGTATATGTTGTGCCGGCAGCCCAGAAACACTATAGTCTACACTATAGTGTTTTTTAGGCTGCTAGCAGAAAAAGTACATTTTTGCAGATATTTCGTTCTTTGGGTATGGTATATCTTGTGCCGGCAGCCCAGAAACACTATAGTCTACACTATAGTGTTTTTTAGGCTGCTAGCAGAAAAAGTAAATTTTTGCAGATATTTCGTTCTTTGGGTATGGTATATGTTGTGCCGGCAGCCCAGAAACACTATAGTCTACACTATAGTGTTTTTTAGGCTGCTAGCAGAAAAAGTACATTTTTGCAGATATTTCGTTCTTTGGGTATGGTATATGTTGTGCCGGCAGCCCAGAAACACTATAGTCTACACTATAGTGTTTTTTAGGCTGCTAGCAGAAAAAGTAAATTTTTGCAGATATTTCGTTCTTTGGGTATTGTATATGTTGTGCCGGCAGCCCAGAAACACTATAGTCTACACTATAGTGTTTTTTAGGCTGCTAGCAGAAAAAGTAAATTTTTGCAGATATTTCGTTCTTTGGGTATGGTATATGTTGTGCCGGCAGCCCAGAAACACTATAGTCTACACTATAGTGTTTTTAGGCTGCTAGCAGAAAAAGTAAATTTTTGCAGATATTTCGTTCTTTGGGTATGGTATATGTTGTGCCGGCAGCCCAGAAACACTATAGTCTACACTATAGTGTTTTTTAGGCTGCTAGCAGAAAAAGTAAATTTTTGCAGATATTTCGTTCTTTGGGTATGGTATATGTTGTGCCGGCAGCCCAGAAACACTATAGTCTACACTATAGTGTTTTTAGGCTGCTAGCAGAAAAAGTAAATTTTTGCAGATATTTCGTTCTTTGGGTATTGTATATGTTGTGCCGGCAGCCCAGAAACACTATAGTCTACACTATAGTGTTTTTTAGGCTGCTAGCAGAAAAAGTTAATAAAGCTAATTTTAAAACGAAGTAACTAACGGATTTCAAGATTGCGCCTGGTCGCGGTCTGTGAAGCTCCTTTGGAATGCCGCCACGTCATGAGCCTCTAAGGAGCAGCGCCAGTTCGCGACAGCATTGCTCGCTCGTGGAGTTACTTCGTCCTGAATGTGACTTAGAAAAGAACGCTAACTTCCACACCACCAAGATTGCCGTGGTTATTGAAGACGCTAAAGGGATGGAGCTTGATTTGAGGATGCGGGGATGCAGAGACACATTGCAGACGAACAACGGATTAAGAACAAAGCCGAAGTTCAGCACTGGTGCCGTAAGCCGCCCGACACGGCGCGCAGTACAGTCTGTTTACTCGACGACGCCGCCGCCCTGGGAGAGCATCGTCCTCTGCCCGCACAGGAAACCGGCTGCGAGCTACCGGCGGATCCCGACGTTCCCGTTCGCTCGGCGGAATAACCGTGAGAACGAAACTGGTTGTTAGGTCGAGAACGCGCGGAGACACGCTCATTTGCATAGGTCGGACGCCCGGCGTCGCGTTCGGAGGAACCCGCCTTTTGTTTGATGCGTGCGTGTGCGCGCTCGGCACGGTGCTTCGTGAATCACAACAACGAGCAGCAGGGGCAAGCCAGGATGGCGTCACAATGGTGCGCTTTTTTTTATTTTTATTATTATTATTTTTTTTTTTTTGGGGGGGGGGGGGGGGGGCGTAAGGAGTTGTAATGAGTTGTCAAACGCCGTTAACTGTCTGACCGAAGCTTCGACGGTCATGAGTCAAGGGGTGTCAGTTTCTGTCGTGCAACAGGTGAAATCTATTATTAACACCACACGGAGCTATTTTTGTTTTATTTTACTGTAGTCACCGAGAGAGCATAAGGCACGCAGATCATTCTTGCTTCGTGATTGGCATAGAGCCAATCACGAAGCAGAAAGCGTGAGTATCATAGCCCCTCCCCCCCTTTCTTAAGTTGTCAGCTAGTTTATACACCTCTGCAGCGCATATTACCCCTGGAGGCGGAAAAATACCGATTTCCTGGGCTGCGGCGACACTACCGAAAAGACAAGGCCTTGCTCATTACGTCATTGTTAGTGGCTCCCCGACGCGACCCAAGCGGCAAACACGCCGCGTGTTTCATCGTCATATTCATCATCATCAACGTCGCACTCGGGATACCCTTAAGGGTCAAACAAGCTCTCGTTAGATCATTACCCCCAAATAGCAAATTAAGAAAATATGCAGGATGTAGACGTAATAACGCGTCGTAGCGTCGCGTTTTTCACGTCACCAATTTGTGTTGTTTCTTTTTCTTTCTTTTTTTTGTACTGCAGTCAGCAAACAATGCAACGTTACGTCGCCTTAAACTGCTCCGTCATGCACCGTATCTTCGCTGCATCACGCGCCATGCATTATTACAGTAAAATGAACGCTCGACAACTAAGCTGACCACCAACAGCGAAAACTGTCGTTGACAAAAAACAAAAATGCACGAGAAATAAGGGCATTATTTTAAAGTTACTGCCTCCGCGTTGCATAATTGAACGCAGCGTGATTACACTCCTGGTACGTTACGCCTCCACACCTCCAAATGGGAGAGAGAGAAAGAGAGAGACGTCAATGAAAGAAAGAGGAAGTCGTTAGCCGGAACCACGGTGGCCGGAACGTTGGCTCGAGTATAGAAAGCCTAGATTTAAGAGAGAGACCAACCCAAATCATGGCCAGCGTTTGCAGTTTAATGGCGGACTCCTTTCGCGCAGATTTTTCTCAGACAGACAGACAGACAGACGGATACAGAGAAGGAGAAAGAAAGGAGAGATAGCGTTGAAGGAAAGGGGAAAAAACGTCGGTTAGCATGCGCCTGTGTGGCGTCGTGTCACCGTCGTAGATTGATCGCAAGTGCGCAAGCGTTGCGTTGTCTGTCGCGTGGCGAGGTGGAAAGGCAGAGACGCTCGCAGACCATCAACGCTGTCGTCACCTCCTCGCAGCTCGTATTCCAAGCGCGGCCCATAAACCCCACGACCCCAAACGAGCAGTTGGCAACCCTCCGAAATCTAGGCAATCTAGACAAATTAGACTTAGGCTAGGTGGCGCAAGCTACCGCCCGTTACAAAGGGTATAGCCATTAACATCCATCCATACATCCACTAAAACATTTTTTTTTTTTTTTTTTTTAAGGGAAGAGAGGTTACATTATTTCCGAATAGCGATAACTGCAAGAAGGCACAACGCACGTGTATATCCATCGAAAAGCGCGGGTAGGCAGCAGCCTACGTCCAGCCCGTGTTCAAATTTCGACGCCATTGCTTACGCGACAAAAGCAAAAAAAAAAAAAAAAAAAAAAATAGAGCAGCTAACAAAGAGGGAGAGAGAAAAAAAACACGTTTAACTTTAGGGCGTTTAAGAAAAGTGCATGATTACACGCTTCGAATCACTCAAAATAAAATTAAGGAAAAAAAAAAAACAGTTAAGAAAGGCGAGCGGATGATTACGGCGCTATAAAAATAGATCACTGGAGTCCACTTGACAGGTGATTTATATGTGCTAGTCCGGGCAACACCCATTTGTTTCGTCCTGCCCCTCCTTGCATACACCACCGTATAGGTGACGAAGGGGGAGGCGTTTGTTCTTATTAGTGTTTCATTGGGATGTGACGGCTTAAGAAAGCCAGTTCGCCGCGAGTTCCGCGGCATCTTGTTAAAGCCCGAAGCTCATTAGAGCGACAAACAGAAACGACCGACAACAGACCGATAAGCCTCGAACACGTGCAGCATGCACGCCAAGGTATATATACGTTCGATAGGCTTAGAGTCGCTGGTAGTTGGGAGTGAAACGACCCCACGTGACTTGCGGGGTTCCTGACGCCACTTCCCGCAGTCTCGGGTTAACCTCGCCGCAGATAAACGTGCACCGTTATTTTCAAAAATTTCTGACGCACGAAAAAAAAAAGCATTTGTCGTTTTGGCTACGAAGGAGCGATTTGACCCTAGGTTCGATCCGATGGAGCAAATCAAGAAGCGCAGAAGAATGCATCGTCATTGCACTCGTCGCTTTTGTGGGTTTGATAGACCACCGGCCAAAGGAATCACGTTCAGTGAAAGTGCCGTGATCGTGCGCTTGTAGAGTTTGGACAATTTGAATAACCCGCCTCCTGTCACCGGCATTCGAGAAATTTCCAAATGGGATAATACTCGTACAAACACGGTGTTATTGTGTAAGGCCACCGCTGTTGTTTCGCGCGCGATAAAAAGCATGTACGATGGGGAGGCAAGGCTCAGAGCAGGAAGCGAACGTGGTCGTGGTCACGGCGTGTCTAGATAAAGTAAGAGTTATCCCGCGAGTACCTTTTTTTCTTCTCTTTCTCTCTTTTAGTCGTTTCTAGAGATAGCCTATCAGGCAAGCCCTTTCAAAACTTCCGGAAGAAACGAACCGAAGTCCGGACGAAACTCGGAACATCCGAAAATTACTTATAAAAAAAAAAGAGAAAAAAAACGAATAGAAAAAGAAAAACCTTCCTAAATGATTGGATCATATAACCGACTCGCTCATCTTGACTTTGATCCGAAAATCGCTGCACATTGTTTTCTACAAAATCGAGCCAGCCGAGAGGATTTGCCTAACAAAAATCGCCAAACGCTCTCCAACAAAAGCACATTTTGTTATTTCCATGAGCTAGGCTCGTTTATCGTTGCTGTCACTTCCTTTTCCCCAGTCTCGCTGATGTCTTTCTGTTCTAATTGTTTCCCCGCATCTAAACAGCAATCCGTTCAATATACAACAACTCCATTGCCCTATAGTATCATGAAAATCGAGGTGAATCAATACCACCTAGGCGACAAGTGCAAGTGCACAGGCCGTCGTCGTTTGTGGATCCCAGACCCGTCCCAAGCGGCAACCAGGCTAGCTGGACGGGACCCAAGCAGCACGGATTTTGGCCAAGCAATGGCCAGTGTCCGGTGATGGTCTTTTGGCCAGTGGCCAGAGGGTGGCCATTCATTGGCCAATCCTTGGCTGATGGCTGATGGCCATTGGCCAATGGCCAGATAAAGGCCAGCCACCGGCCAGTCTCTGTCCACTGTCTGGCCACTTGGCCGGGGACCATTGCCGGCCATTGGCCGATGACTGGCCAACTCTGTGCTGCTTGGGGAGGCGCCGCAGAGCGGCAGGCAGGTCCATCTTGGCGTCGCCGCGTTGTAGCGTCGAGCTCGTTGTCAGACGTTGCAAGACACGCGGGCCACGATGCTGGCGCAAGCTATGCAGAGAGCAAGTCGTCTGCTTCTTTAGCGGGAGTTGTGATGACGTCAGAACAACGCCGAGTTCTGATTGGTTTGGATTGAAAAGATAGTGGGTAGACCTTAACGCTAGATGCCTTAGTATGCATGAAACCGTGGTCACACAGAAACAGATAATACATAATGCAACAGACAATCTGTAGAAACTTTCTGAGGCAATTGTTTTTTTCCTTGTACATGAAGGACATTGGTCATGCAGAAACCGTCTGCGGACATGTTCGAAGCGCGCATATGTACGAAGCAAACGTGCTTGCAATATGCCTGAGGTCTGACCTCAGATGATTCCGGCATCATGCCTGTATCGAACACCGTGTCTTTTGTGTATGAAAGGTACGAGCAGTGCTCCTGCGGCTTCAGGCTCGACGTCAGCCCTGGATGTTCGGTGCCCAACAAGCAGCAGCAGCACCGAGGGAAGTGAGGGGCGGCCTCGGCCTTCGGACAATAATAAACGACCGCTTGCAACGGGAGGAGAGGCGTCCCCAGCGCTGCGTAGTTTCGGAAAGCGCCGATAACACGAGAGCAGTTCGCCGAGCTTGCATACCACACCACGTGCTGGTTATCGGAGCTTGGCTGGGAGACCGCGGTGCGGCTCGTTATAACCTGCCCACTGTTTACAAACAAGCGCCCAGCGGCCGCAAGGCGAGTTCGAGCTCCGGGAACGCAGTAGAGATACGCTTCGTTCAAGGACCGCTGCACTCTTGCCGCGTTTCCCATGAACGCATCCTTTTTTGTTTTTTTGTTTAATGCCTAGAATTTTAATGGCGAGCTCTGGGCGCATGGGCGAATTTAAGGGGGGAGGGGGAGGGGGGGGGGGGGGGGGGGGGGGCGCCAGCCCCCGGAAGCACTCCAAGGTCAACTTCTTTTTTAAAAAAATGATATAAACCAGCCAAAAGTTTAGTTTTTGCTGACATAATAGATATTTGGTCAACAAAATAAATCCGGGCAGCGTTTTGGCCGTCGAGTCATATATCAGCCTCCCCCCCCCCACCCCCCAGGCTGACCCATAAATCCGCCCCTGTCTGAGTGCCTTCGTGCCCGCGCCTGGGAAGCATCGCCTATGAACCTATTTCACAAGGGCGCCGCCATCTTGATATATCGTCACTTCCAGCATGTGCGAAAACAATGTCTTGCCGTCGTCACGCCAATAGAACACATTTGGGATCTAAGCGTATAGTCGTCAGCCATTCCCATTTCGTCTCGCCTTTTATATATTTACCATTTGGAGGTTGAGATATGTTTTATTATTTTTTTCGTCGCCCTGACTCTCGTCCCCAGGTGCCTAGTAGAATATCCGGTATGGGCGACGAAAAAATAATAAAACATCTCAACCTCCAAAAAGTGAAAATATAAAGGCGAGGCAAAATGAGAATGGTTGACTGTTACGCTTATATCCAAATGCATTCTATTCGCGTGACGACGGCAAAACAATGTTTTCGCCCATACCGGAAGTGACAATATATCAAGATGGCGGTGCCCTTGTGAAATAGCACACAAAAAAAACAAAAAAAAAAAAGTCCGACTCCTCGTGGAGCGTCACAAATGGGCGGCTTCGTGCGTTGTATTTAGTTATATGAGGGGGAACCTCAAGTTAGCTTAATGTTATTATATCAAGACGACACGTTTCAAACACCAAAAGCATCGTCCTTCGACAAAACTTCCTTTGTTGTTTTGATGCGAACACGGATATAGAATAATCCAAGCCCGTGCACCAGGATTTCGACGTCATCGTGCACGGGGAAAGATCGAGCGAAGACGCGAATTCAACACGACTGCTAAGTCAGAGTTCGGCTCTGCCTCGTGTCCAGTGAACGCATCGAAGGACGCTGGGCGTCAGGCTCGTCTCCCTTGTGCCAAATTACCCAGGCACCGAAAAGAATGCCGGGAACGTAGGTACAAGCGCAGCGTGTGTTGTCTTCTTCAGCTCTAACTGTTCGAGAGCAAAAATCGAAAACAAATGGCACTTTGCACGCACGTTCCGCGGACGCTTTATTTTGGTTATTTACTTTAAATCTTTTCTATAGATAAAACGAGCCATAGCCTCCATACTCACAAAGCCTGACAGATCGCCACAGGAAGCGGACGCCGAAAGGTGGAGCGGCAGACAACGGCCGAGAGGAGAGCCACGTGACTGGCGCCCCGCTGCGGCGAGGCGCCGAAACACACTTTTCCCGAGCGAACAAGTGTGTTTCGTGTCCTCGCCGCTGCAAAGGCTGTGCGCTGACGTCCAGGCTCCCCGAGAAATGGCTCTTTGATGCTCTGTGCTGCCAGATCCTCGCGCTCCAAATCTGCGACCGGGCACTCTATATGGCTCCGTCGTCGAACTGCCAGTCTTTGTGAGTATAAAGGAGGCTATAGACGAGCAGGTGCAGTGCGTGTACCTACGTTCCCAGCATTCTCTTTGATGATTGGATAATTTAGCGAAAGGTCTATTGCTGACTTGACGCCATCTGCGATAACGTTCAATGAAGGAAGACGGAGAATGTTCGCGGGCTTTGTCTATTCCACTCTGTGTCGGGCGGCTGGGACGTAGCCTGGATGACGTCATGGATACTCATCAAACATATGTCACGGGGGATCGTAGTCACGCGACGCTGTGACGTCACGTCCCACCGATGTCGTTGTCACGTGGCTTGACCTAACGTTTCGTCAGATGACGTGACACTTTTATACGTTCGGTGACACTACGACGTGACACCAGGTGACACTCACGTCGGGTGACCCGATGTTACGTCACCACGTGCTTTCCCGATGGTCACTTGACGTCACGTCGCACCGTCCCGTTCGGTAAAACAGTAAAGTAGTCAGAGAGGGCCTTTAACTGTTGTATAAATTCTACGCGGTTAAAACGCTTTTTTTTTTTTTTTTTTGGTCTGTTGTTGTTGATAATAGAACAAATTTCTGAAGTGCTGTAGTTATGAAAACTGGCGCTGAGAGAATGGCGTAGACTCGGAGAGCATGGGATTCTCGGTTGGAGACCAACGTGCGTCTCTGGTGCTACTAGTATGCTGCGGTGGCGCTGACGTCGCTAATGCGCATGCGCAAACGCCTCCTCTCACACGAATGTAGTTTCTGCGCGCGCGCAATGCACGCACCTGGTCTGGGCAAGCGCGGAGTTGTTCGTAAGCACACCGGGTTGGCGTACATTTTGGGAGACGGCCTCGGGGAACGAAGTTGACGTCACGCGCGAGCTCGAAAGACCTCGTGTTATCTGTATATTGGATTGTGAAACTTGTTGCTGTTATTGAGCCGTTGTTTTCCTTTTGGGAAACGAGGGGCTGCACGTGCGTGCGCGCTCGGGTTGCTTAGGTGGAGCGACGGAGGACAGGCCTTTCGAATCGAGGGAGGCTCGTGTTCCCGGATAGCGAGCATCTTCGACGGTTTTCGGATCGAGTGTCGCTCCGAAACCCGAGAACGTGGCAGCGCGTTGTTAATAAGAAATATGAAAAGAAACAACTTGTTGTTGTCCCGGACTGCGGAGATCATCTTTCCGATTGCATGTTCGAACTCGTCGTATAGTTAGTTGGCCGCGCGGGATATATCATCACAGGTTTTCGCGTCGCTGCTTCGGTGTTAGTGTGAAAAATCGAGAATCTAACTTGTTTATCAATGCTAAGCTAGATTTTTTGTTTTTGTTTTGCGCTTTAAGAGTCATCTTTAGGGTGTACTTTCTTATTTATTTATTTTTTTGTACTCAGATAGGGGATTGGTCAAGGATCAGGGATCGCATACAGACCAGTATTCAGTAGGTATAGTAATTATCGTTCGTCAGAGGTATTGAAACGGTAAACATCTAATTCAATAAACAAACAGAAAATCGAAACAATGGTAAATGCAGTTTGCAAAATTGTAGAAGCGTCAAGCTGAACAGAATGGGACAAAAAACACACACAAAAAAAAATTAGACATTCCCCCCGCTGGTATGAATGTATAAATTTCTTTGCCAGCGTTGTGAGAGCATTTTTTTTTATTGTTTGGTTGGTTATTTCTATAAGTAATGAACCATCTTGCTCAGCTTGAGCTCATAACAGTTTGCAAACACGTGGAAGCATCTTTATTAGCAATTTTTTTTTCTTTCTTCGCTTCAGATTTAGCAATTGACTATACCAAAGGAAATGTATCACGCAGCAATGATACACGATACACGTATGCCGGTACGATGATAACGCAGGTCAAATCGGGCCGGTGTGGGGATTGAACCCAGGATTGACTGTGCTCTGCAGCGCGAACTTTCGCTCCACCTACTCCGAGCTGCGTTAACGCACTCGACCATTGAGTTCGAAAGACTGAGTTCGAACGCCTTGGTCGAACTCAGGTCGTTAGAGCAAGGCGTTCGGGCGTGCGGGGGTGGGTAGTTTGCGAGTAGGGTGCGTACGTGTTACCGTCACGGTGTAATCAGCCGGCACGGCTGATCGACCTTGACACGTGAGCACTCCACTTTGGTACTGTTTCTGGGCGCCTGTGTCACTTAATTTTCGTAAAACGCTGTTTGCGATAACTAGTGAAGATCACAAAACTAAATTATTAGGCATATATTTTTCTTGCTGTCCTTGTTTCAGCACCATAACTACCAATTAACGTTTTTTTTTTTTTTTTTTGTTTTGTTTTACGCAGATGACGTTGTGTTGAACACACTTTCCCTTCCTGAGGACTTGGAGCTGTGAACTTTTTATTTGTGTTTTAAAAACCGGCTTCAACGGGTAATCGAACCGTTATTTCGAATTTATCGCCGAACCGGGACCCAACCGGAGTAAAATGCTACTGAACCCCTGGTACCAAAGAAAGAAAGAGAGAACAGGGAGACTAATCAAGCCAGAGTAAAAATATACCAGTAAAACTACCCGACTAAAAATGCAAAAAAGCGGTTAAAAACATAACTTCCTTTCGAAAAAAAAAAGAATGCGTCACGTGGAAAGGTTGGGTTCCCCAATGCTTCCGCATCCTGCGTTCCACTTCATCAAGGTGGTCTCGCTTAGCAGACTATCATTCCGAGCATGCGTAGTGAACAACTCACTCTAAACATGGCCGCTCGATACGAATCGGGAGTTTCGAGAGCTATGCAATACTTGTTCCCCTTTTTCTTTTCAAAGAGGAAGCGACGTTTTTTTTGGGACTCGGGAAGAACTTCTCGGCTGGCATATCTTTCCCTAGGTGTCCCCAAGGACGCACGGACCCCTCGTAAGGTCTATCCCTTTCTACCCCTTCTTCCCTCCGGGCACGTTTCGAGGACGCCGCGTCCGCCCGATGCGCGCCCCCCGTTGACAACGGGGACTCTGGGGGAAAGTTAATGGGTACTTTTCCTAGATTGGTAGCCGCGGACACATCGCGGGCCCTGCCGTCGCAGCGAGCGCGTGCTCAATCTAGGCTCGACGTGACGGCTCGACCTCCCGTTGGCAGCGCGAGCCTCTTGCCAGCGATCATCGAAATGTCCCTCAAGCCGCAATCTCGCTGCTCGTAAATCATACCAAAAGACGCGCTGTCGCTTCAGACATGTACTACATGTACGACGTTCATGTACAGAGATTCATGTCGTCCATGTACTACATGAACGTGTCTGCAGACAGTTTTTGTATGACCAATGTGACATGATCGTTCATACAAGGGAGAAACGAGCATCAGACTGACCCGTGGCTCTATGCTGTGAAATGTACGCGCTGTGAGATTTTCTGCTCCTGTCTTCTCACGGTCATCGAAGAACCAGCGGATCCTAGGGACCATGTGCTGAGTTTCGGTCGCGAGTCGATTCGCCAGTTCCATAGAAGCCTTCGGTCGGAAGGTGTCTGAAATGCCCGTGCTCGGACTGCACGAGAGTGCTTTCTCTTCGGCGCTTGCTTCTGACGTTTGAACGCGAAGAAATAGGACCATGGGTTAGCGGTCGCAATGAGCTCAAGGAACCGTCCCTGTAACGACGGGGATTGATGAAGCCAATTCAAGGGAGACCACATCCCAGATGAAAACGCATAAACATACGACCAACATTTCCTTGCAATCCCCCCCCCCCCCCCCCCCGTTTCACCCCCCCCCCCCCTTCCTTTTTTAATAAAAAATATTGAATGTGTGCGCATGTTGCGAGGATAAAAAAAAATATAGGCTATATTTTTTAGTTTGCATTTTCAGGTCGCGGCTACTTATGAAACCGGAGGAACAACACTCACAGCAGTACTAATTCCTTAATGTACGCACGCAGCGCAGACGCGGACATCACGCAAATCCACGCGCGCGCACAGAAAGAGAGAAAGAGAGCGAGAAAAACGCACGGTCCAATCACACACAGATACACGCAGACACGCAAAGGCACATACAGACGCAGGTACACACAAACACACTAACGCACGCACCAACACGCACGTGCAAACAACAAAACCACGAAATAAAACGTGGCCGTTGGGAGAAGGGGGACCATCGCCGCAGCTAGATGTCGCCACCCGTTCGCTGTTGTCGCGGGATCCTCGTGCTGTCCGACGAACGTCTCTCTCCACACACTGCTCCGCAGCAGCGCTCACCCATGAACGGAGGAGCAACGACGGAGTCGACTGCGTGAGGTCAGGCTGGGCAGAGGCTGCCAACGACGAAGAGTCATTTCTCTTTCTTCGTGCCGGAGGTAGTTTCTTCCGCAGGGTTAGGCAGGGCGCAAAAAATATACTTTGTTGCAGCCTCCTTTCCCGAGGAAGGTATCCCAAGGAGTAGACGGCCTTTCTGAGCTACGACATAATTCTGTGTCGTCTTGTCCGTTAATTTATGTATCCGCGTGATGTTTCCTTGCCAGTTCGCTTGCACGCTTTCGCTCTTGGCATAACGGACTTTCTTCGAGTATCGAACGCCGCCTCGGCTGGTTTTCTGCGGGCTACAAATCAGTGTTGTACGCGTTTCTGGTTTCTTCTCGTTTTTAGATCCAGTTCCCACTACCACTTCTAGTGGTTCGAAAGCAACGCATTTCCGTTAAATTTCTAAAGTCCGTAGATAAAAAAAGAAAAAGCGAGCGAGTGAAAATATTCCCAACCAACTAGGGGCCGAGTTGCCACGATCACATCTGCCACGGTTCTTTGTTTTGGACAATCTCTCGTGCACTTTGGCATCCCTTGATGTTGGAGGTTGAAATAGTCGTTCATAAAAAGCCTAAATGCCTATTAAATCCGGGTAAAATGGCAGATACATGCCAAAAAAAAAAAAAAACACGTTTTTTTTTTTTTTAGCCGTTTTCTTGAAAACCTAAAGAGTTCCCTCCCAGACGTCGTTCGTTGGAACGCAGTTCCGTACAACACTGCCGAAAATGAAGGGCAGGCCAACATACCTCCAGAACACGTTAACACCATGCGACTGTATCAATCTTCGCTGCTTCGTAAGCCCCACACTAACCCCGATGCTCAAAAAGAAAAAGCATCGCCAAAAAATACGCAATACGCGCAAAGTTTATTAGGTTGGTCGTGCGTAGGAGGTACGCTTCAAGAATGGTGACCGCAAGAAGCAGGGCCAGGGAAGAGGGTGAAAGCGTGCTCGGAAACTTACAAGGAAAAAAATCATTCTGCGTTTGTGTAAAAGGCGGGAAGGTCCCCAAATGTAGAAGGAAGATCAAACCAGTGCAGCACGACTACTAGCCTAGGGTCTGTAACGTGCATCACGCAGTACGGATACACATCTGCACGTCACCATGGCGCTCATCCAGACCAAAATGGGGCGGGAGCGGGGAACAGGCCCTTTTCGGACGTCCTGCGAGCAACATCGGCGGTCGCCATTTCTTGAACACGAAGCGTGGGACTGGACCCGAGTTCACGCGGAACGCTGACGCGGCCCTTGTGTCCAATAAGAGCTCAGGTTACGTGGTCGAGTAGCGGCGGATTGGCAAAGGCGCGCACTTTCGAAAAGAGTCTATGCGGCGAGCAAGTGTTCTAAAATGCGTCATTCACGCATCGGAACCGAGGAGGAGCATTCCAATCAGAGGGCAACATGGGGAACACGTATAGGAAACAGCGCGCGCGATGACGAGGCATCCAAGTACGCGCCGTCTTTGGTTGAGGTCGGTAGAAAACAAAAGCTCATGGCGCTTTTGGGGAGTAAACAAACGCACGAGGTACGCAACGAGCAGGCGAATTTGCAGGCCGTGTAGGGCTGTAGCTCTCAAGTTTGGGCAGCGCCTCTGGCGAGCAAAATCGAATATTTCCCGGACTTGTTTCGATTGCGCGTCATAGCGTTTCTTTCTTCTTTTTTTTTTTTTTTCACTTTACTTGCAGATGTTTAGCTGGCGGAATTTTATTAATGTGTAAAAGTAAAAAAAAAAAAAAAAAAAATGATAACAGCAAAACGGACGAGAGAAACAGGCCTATTCAGCCCAGAATCTCTGGGTTCTGCAGTGCGAGCCTTCGCTCCACGTCTTCCGAGCTACAGTCGGAAGGCGCTCAAAGCTCTCCTCCTGCCCTTCCAAACGCTCTGTAACTGAGCTTCTGCAGTCATATGCTACACGTTCGGTAACATTTTCTCGAACATATATTATATGTACAGTGTACGTACGGTGTACGTTCCACTACGAAGCCAGCATCATCACCATCTACGATACGACAACGGGGTGCTTGTTCGTCGAAGCGCAGATAGCCGGGAGGCTCGCGCGAAAATTGGGAAAGAGATACGCTGAAGGAGTCGAGAAGTATAGTGCTTTTCCCGCCAAAGTCCGCCGCGGCCGCTCGAACGTCGCCAAATGCTATCTAGGAGCCCAAGGAAGTCGCCGCCCCGAGATGCCGCTGCGTTGGCTCTCTGGCGAACCACTCTGTCGTGCATGTGCTCCTCCTTGTAACTCGTATCATGAAAGCGCGGAGGCCGAGGAGCGCTACTAAGCCTAACCGGAAGGTAGGCGCTTCCAGTTTGGGTATACCATCTGCTGTTTCATCGAACCTGTCTGCTCCGTGGCTTTCGTCTAAGAAGTTATCGAGCGGCCGTGGCCTGTTTTCAATGACGAAACGTTTTAGTTCGACAAACTCGGTCTGTAGCCACTGACAGAATTAGACGGGCAAGGACTCCTCCAGTTGTCTCGTTTCTAGCATGAGTTTCCTGCCTTCGGTAACGCTTAAACGTATCGTGAGCCTATACAGCGTGCACGCGCGGCCGAAGCACGGCGGAAGGCAACGAAGGAGAGCTGGAGTTGGGAGCATTTGAAAAAAAAAAATCCTTCGCCGTTCTCATTCTGTCATTGAGGAGAAGGTAGGGGCAAAAGGTCACTAGAACAACGCCGCCCAGAAGATTATTTGAACGGCCTCGTCGAACTCCACGCGACGTCACCACACTGGAATGGCACCTACCAACCGTTTCCAAAAGTGCATGCGCGCCATCTGGTAGCCCCTGCGCCAACTATCCGTGTCCGCCATTGTTTGGTCAGGTGACCTGAGGATGCATTGAAGCCGAGGGTTGCCCGCAGCTTTCGACGTGAACTCGACTTAGCTCGTGTCAAAGAGACGAGTCAGCGTTCGGCGAGGACTCGGGCCCAATCACACGCTCTGTGCCGGTTGGATGGCTGCATGGATAGTATTAGAGGTACCCTTTGTAACGGGGGGTAGCTTGCGCCACCTAGCGTCTAAAAAGACAAACATGATTCTTCCCGCCCTTCTAAGCCAATTTTTCCCCCCTAACTATCACCAGGCCGTGTGCGATAGCACCAGGATATCCGAGAAATGGTGACCACCAACGTTGCTCGACTGGGTCTCGAAAAAGGGGTCTATTCGTCGATAATTGGGCCCGAGCCCCCGAAGCGTCATTCGACGCGTTCATTGGACGCGAGGCCCAGCCGAGCACCGACGCAGCAGTCGTATCCAATCTGCGTCTTCGTTCGATCTCACTGGGATGACGTCAGAAGCCTAGTGTGTACAGGCTTTGATTATTATGGGAACTTGTAGTAGAACGTACACCGATACCTCCGACAGCGATGGCTGAAACTTTACGCCGACGCCTTTGCGCACACATTGTATCGTTATCGGAGCTATCGGAACGATATACTAAAACTCTCGATTCTCGGTCGCGTTGCCGGAGTACGTCCGGATAGGCATAATGCAAAGATTTTGATACCGACGTTCGTCGACTCCTCAGGATGGGGAGTCGCGTGTGCTTCCACTTTTCACCGTGCCCGCGCGCCCTTTTTTTCTACAAGGAGGTAACGTCATTCACCCTGTCGCAAATGCTTTAAAACGTTTATAGAGGGCCCGTCATATAAGGCTAAGGTTCGCCGGCCTCGCGTCATGACAGTCAGTAAAGCCTGGTTCAATCAGCACCGTTCTCATTCCAGATTCTTTCTAGATTTGAAGATTACATTGTTTTACTTTACGAAAGCTTACGTATGCTTAAGAGTCGCCGGGACATCTGTGCTTCGCACGAAACGTGTGTACCAATTGAAGAAGTAGCTTTGCCTGCTATATACGAAGCATGGATGTCTCGGTCAGTGAAGTAACGTTAAAAAAGGTAAACAAACGCCGTATGGGTCTTTAGGATCGCGCGAATATTCAAATTTCGAATTTAAATCCAACAGTCATGGAAAGGACAATTCGATTTCGACCTCCGGTTTTGTAAGTTTAATTTTTTTCTTTCTTTTTAAATAAGGAAACTTATTAAATAGTTGTGCAAAATTAAAATTTATGGAAGTCCGCTGCCCACATGGGGACGCTCCTCGGAGGCATCAGATAAATCAACATCGTGATATCTGGCAGAAGCTCCAGGGGAAGGGGTGTTTGTAAATAATTATATAATTGAGGATAGTTACCTACTCGAGGTGCTTTCCCGGTCGTTTCCATATACAGTATACTATAGCTTTATTTTATCTCTAAAAAAAACATCGATACCCAGAGTGTAAAAACAACCTTCTAAAGCTTCCTAATAACGGAGTATTCTACACTAGGGCGGCGACCTACACGCCTAAAAAACGCGCGCCGATTCGCAAGACATACACTGGTCGTGTGTATGCGACCCTTTTATTAATCGAACGCACACAAGCGCGCGCGCGCACTCGCAAAAAGAAAAGTAAAACAAAAAAGAGGGGAAAAAATAAAAAAATAAAGGAGAGAAGAAACATCCGATGTCAGACTAAACCGGGCCGTAAAGGTCCTTGAGTTCTACGCAAACACAGCTCAGGAGAGGCCAGCCAACTCACCTTTCTTTCTTTGCTTTTTTCTTCATTCTATTAAATCCTATGCGGGCAGCAGAGGAGAAGCAGGTGACACCTGGCGGTGCAAAGTTAAACAACCCGTAGGAATAATCAACACATCCGCAGAGAGCGCAGAACAGAACAGCCGAGAGGCGACGGATGACGTCACGGTGGCACGACGAGATGGATAGAAAAAGATAGACGACGAAGAAGTCGGTAAATATAACCGGGGAGTTTATCGACGCAAGATTGGAAAGTGTGTGGCGATTCGGAGGCGAGACTATCCGTCGCCGAACAGCTGCTTGGGCTTTAGAAAGCCCGCCGGGCGGTCTGGCCTCGCTATCGAAACGTGATTTCCGAGGTCAACCCTCTTTTCTCTTCATTCCCTTTTTTTTTTCCTCGTGTGTGTTTTTTTTTTTTTTTTCTTGTTTTGTTTGTTTTTTTGGGGGCACATCTACCGTTGACTTCAACGTTTAGACGGGCGGACTAACCCCCCTCTGCAGGGATCGATTTATTTCTGTCTTGTTTTGGTTTCGCGTCCTAAGGTCAACGCTTCGATTCCTCTCGTAACCCTGATTTGCGGAATTACCTAATCCTCATTAACGCCTTCTTGTTGTTCTTGTTGGTTTTGCGCGCGCATATATGTGTGTGTGTATGTTACTTGCGTCGTGTTTGTAGGTTGCGTGTGTGCTGTGTTGTGGTGTGTGCGTGTTTTGTGTTTGTGGTGTGCGTGTGTTGTTTTACGCTCTATGTGTGTGTGTGTGTTAATTTTCTGAGTGTGTCGCGTTTGCGAATTCGTGTTCCTTGTGTTTTGAAGGTTGTGTTGGTTGAGCGTCTTCCGTGTGCGTGCCGCGTTGTGTGCAGTCTTGTATCGCGTGAGTGTAATGGGCGCCGGGTGTGTTAAAAGCGTTGCGTTGTGCTTCTGCGTGTGTGGGTTACGTACGTTGCGTGCTGTGTTTCGTCCGCGTCCTCTTCTATGTCATCTTTTTTCTTCTAATTGTTGCGTTACGTGTGTCTTGCTTATGAGCGCTGTTTGCGTCCTTCGTCGTTGTTCGTCGTGATACGTCTATGTCTTACGAGTTCGCCTGCAATGCTGTTACGTTATGTTATGTTACGTTTGCCCATTAACATAACATATTAACATAGACAAACGTAACATATGTTACTTTTGTCTGGTTGTGTTGATGCTGACGTTTATCACTCATACCATCATCTTCTGAGTGCTTAAAGTTAAAGGGCCTAGGGGGGGATGAACCCCCCCCCCCCCCCCCCCCCCCCCTTGATATGGCGGGATCTGAGCACCCCGCCATAGCTGCGTTGTTGATGAAATCAGACCTGAGCTATTAGTCTTGCGCGAAGCCATGATAATTTTTTCATCGATTCAGGTTTTGTTGAGTAACGAAGTCGAAAGAGAGAGAGACCGAGAAAATAAGCGAGACTGTGGGTAGTCACGTCCATTTTACGTGCAACAAAACGACAAACGTTTCAGATCCCTTTTTTTCTTTAAATTAAATCTGCTCTTCGCAAGAGAAATAACTGGAAGGGCTATCTATCCATATGTAAAACCTTTTTTCCCACGAATCTTGTTGGTGGCATTAATTTACGCCCTAGTTAAGGTGGTCTTGCGTGCATCTAACACACACACACACACACACACACACACACACACACACGCACGCACACGCACACGCACACGCACACGCACACACACACACACACACGCACACGCACACACACACACACACACAGACACACACACACACACACCTCTCCCGTTCTTGTAGAAACTTCAGAAAGACTAATAACCGCTGGAGCGTGTACAAATAAGTAAACAAAAATTAAGCGTGCGCCATGTACGTACGCGTGTGTTTGTGTGTGTGTTTGTTTTTCTTGCCGGCGAGATGAATTGATTAATAGAGAGTCGATTTTAAGCAACCACGCATCGCACCTCGATTACTCCGGTAATTAATAAACCGAGGCACACGCATAGGCCGCTTGGGAAACTCCGCGTCGGGAAGCATTTTGAAAGAGCCTCGGGGCCCCGACCTGGGAGAGGGTTTGCACACGCGGGCCGACGGACACTTCCAAGGAGCGGGCAATGCCGAAACCGTGGGTCCGTGCCAAAGACGCTCAAAAAAAAAAAAAAGAAAAAAAGTTTACGCGAAGGCGAACTCAAACATGCACGCTTCTCAGGCAAACACTGCGCCGAACGCGAAACTCCTCGTGTCCCTGAAAAGAAAAACACGCGCGCGCGCGCGCATACACACACACACAAAATAAAAAAAAGTCGAAAAAAAAAAAAAGAAGAATCGACGAGCGCGACTTGCTTCAGTTCCCGCAGTCTCAGCCTGCTTGCGACACTATGCCCGCGATTTCCGCACACTCGACGAAATCGCACGGCGAGAGCGGTGCCAACGCGTAATAAAAAAAAAAAAAGAGGAAGTACTAAAAAGAATTTTACGACCATTCCGAAAGGGGAAACATGTGAGAGGGTGAGCAGTGAAGAGATGGGAGGGGAAATGGCGTGCAACCTTTCGAGATTGCCAAGAGATGGCGCAAGGTGGTCTCGGTAAGAAGCGGCCATTCCTCTTGTACCGCAATGCAAGATTTTCTGTGCTCCTAAAAAAACCTATGCAAAGCATAATTTTTTATTTTTTGTTTTGCTTGCGTTAGTAGCAGAAGTTGCAAGCGCGAGCATTATGCTTTGGGTGGGCTTAGCTTACACATGAGCTCGTACGCTGCAGGCTTGGTCTGAAGCAAGTGTGCTTACAACGCTGTCAAAGATGCTGGCGCGAGCGTGCGACTTTTTCTAGGGACTCATTTGCCCGCACAGTTGTGCAAATGAGCCGCCATAGAAGAAGCCGCGCGCTCGTGCTAGCAGTTTTGACGGGGTTGACATTGCGCTCTATAAAATGGAGTATTGGAGACTGCAACGAAATCGACGGTAGCTAGTAGCTGGAACAAGAAGCTGTGGCAGCAGGTTCGCTCGCCAGCTTCCTCGAGCGAATCGTATATTCACAGCGCCTGACGCTCTAAACACAGAATCGTGAAAGTAAGTTCGAAAACACGTGACGAAACTTGCCAATATCTTCGGTTTCGGTCTCTTTATTTCACTACGTTGTCAACATTCCGAACAATGTTTTTCTTTTGTTTGAAGCCCTAGGTGCACGTAACCCCAGCGGCCCTTTTTTTTTTTTTCTCAGTAATATTTTACCTTCTGACTCTCCAGTATTCTTAACGTGAAACGTTCTTTGGCCAGGTGTTCGGCATTTTGTGAAGCCCAGATAAAATCGTGGCCGCGAGGATCGACACTGATTGGTTGACGGGTGGAAGAGAAGGGGTGAGGTGATCGACGCTGATTGGTTAACGGGGATGTCATGTGACCATAGGTGTAGGCGAGGAGGGGCTCGACCACTTGTGCGCACTGAGGGAGAGGAGCTCGCTACAAGGCTCTGGAAAATCGCCAGGCTTATCATCCCAAATAGCGGTAGTATCGCCTCATTCTAGGAAAAACTATTAAGTATACACAAGGTAAGCGTTAAACTGTCTGATGAAGAGAGCCGTGAACGCAGGTCTATGGCGTCTGGAAATTCAGAGTATCGCGAAACGTTTGTGATGCCAGACCGTTTCACGCATGTAACAAAATTGCCTAGCAATTTGTCATAATGTTTTTTTGTTGGGAAGCCATATCTATGTGACACTGCCTTTGTGAAGAGACAGAAAAAAATTGATCCAGGGCGTAAAAAAAGTAACGTACCATTCAGATCGTCGCGCTGGGCGATGGTCTGCTCTGCTGTTCGATTGTCTGGATTCAAAGTAGTTGAACGTTAACGCTCGTCCATGTTGTATGTGATCTTTCTTCGCCTTCGTGTGTGTGCGCGTGTGTCTCTGTGTGTGTGTGATTTTAAGCGTATTTAGTTAACCTATAACTTCACAAAAACTCATGCATTCATTTTCCATTATGCTTCCAGATGTCAAGTGCCACTACCTGCCTACCGACAAAGAAAAAAAAAAAAAAAAAAAAAAAGCAGTCTAGGCCAGGGACATTTAGGGACATTTCGTAATCAGAGCTGCTAAACCGCAATCTCGAAAGGTTGGCAACTTAGCCTTTTTTTTTTTTTTTTTCATTTTTCTTTTCCTGGTGGTGGCAACGCTTTTCGCTCGTCGATGTGGCATGCAAGAGGAGCAAAGAACCTTCGGAGCGAGGGATTCCTCGGGCGACGCTAAATTAGGACGACGAGAGTCTTTTCGGACGAGGCTGTTTATATTCGAGGATCGCGAGAACTGCGGTCCTCCCCCCCTCTTCCGAAACCCCTTCGCCCTCCGGCTACTCACTTTGCGTGTTTTGTTTTCGTTTCTTTTCCCCTCCTGTTTTCCCCTTTAGTTTATCGGCACGTTTCAGCGAGCGTCCTGCTTGCTTTCAAGCGGCAGCGTTCTAAGTGGAGCCGTTAAAAGTAAATACGGCACAACGAACCGTTAGTTTGAGCGGGAAAAACACTTCGTAGTCGTGGTACTGAAACCCCTACTCTCTCTCTTTCTCTCTCTCCCACTTCCCCTCGCTGTCTCTTCCTGGTGGCGTAACTCGTGCTTTCTTTCTTTTCTTTTTTTTTTTTTTGTGCAGACATGTTTGAAGCGTAGGTAGACACGTATGAAGAAAACCCGCTTAATTCGAACAAGCTTGAAGCGTCTCCGTAGATAAATTCGGTCAGCGTGTCTGCAAGGAACGCCCTGTCTTTTTTTTTTTTTTTTTCTTTATGACTTATATCATTAGAGTGACTCGTGCTGGAGACTCCCATGCATCTCATTATGGCTCCGCAGCCAACGGGATTGCTGCATTAGATGGTAAGAAGGCCGCAGAGCCAATCACGATGCTTGAAGATAATGAGCCCGCGTTTTATTAAGCTCTCGGTTGCTATCGCTCGATCGAAGGAATGATTGCGTAAATGTCGTCGGGTGCTGACACTTAATTGTGGCAAAACGTTCGTAACGGAAGAGAATACATCTGCTCGACAGCTTCAACCGGCCCGCGGCTACTGGCGTTTAAAAGTTTATCAGAGCAAGTCACGTTGCAGTGTATTATTCAAAAAACAAAACAAAAAAAACCACCTATTTCTTCTTTTTTTTTTTTTTTGCTTTATAAGTGTTTTGTTGAGTTTGACGTTGATATTCAGAAATGTTATTACTAAGTGACGACCGTGTGCGCTAACAAATAACCAATCGAAACCGAACGCCACTCCGCACTATTCGAAATCATCGTTTTATCACACCCAATGGAGGCTGTAAGGGTACCATTCATCACTGCCCGTGTTCCGTACCGCATAAATTATCTTAGGTAAGGAAAGTTTGTGCAAACTACTGAGAATGGCGTGGCCGAAATCCGTGGACCCATCGCGACAGCTTGCGTAAGTTCAGCGCGCGGATAAGGAAGCCTGCAACAAAAAATAAACACAGAAGGGGAAAAAAAGAAAAAAAGAAAACAAGCAGGTACGATAGAGGATGATGTAATTGATCGATGAAAGTGTGTCTGCTAAACGGCCCCCTTCATCAAACCTCAACGGCGAGCGACGGGCAGAAAAAGAAGAAAATATATTTTAAACTTCTCCTGAAACACGAAAGGGAGGTCTGAGAACAATCAAGAGATATTCGAGAGAAACCACGTCGAATGTTTCATGTTTTTTTTTTTTTTTTTTTTTTTGTGATTCTCGTTTCTAGATAATTTGTTTTTCTTCTTTTTTACTGGCGCTGAGATTGGCGCTGATTGAAAATGGTGAGGCTGGGAATAAATAGTTCGATCATTCGAAAGTTAAAATGTTCCGCTTAAACTGTAGCGACTGCGTCGCGGTGTTTGCACACAATGATTATGCCCGCAGTCTGGTTCGTCCTAAACAAAGGGTTACATTGAATCGTTTTTTTTTTTTTTTTACCTCGGACGTACATTATTTGAATAAGCGCGGAAGAGGTATTTATAGTTTAAATCGATAATGTGGTAAACAAAACAAAACATCCATTCTACCGCGCGATTGTATGTTCGTACAAGGAAGAAACAAGCCTCAAACAATGTCTAAAGACTGTTTTTTTTTTTTTCTTTTTAATGCGTCGGCAATTTATAAAGTTATTGTATAATGTATGTCGAAAAATATCCGTGAAGAAAGGGAATAAGGGCCGACAAAGAACAAGCACAAATCTCCATACATACCTGGGTGATTTGGAGATTTGTGCTTGTCCTTTGTCCCCCTTCTCCGGGGATTATTTTCGTCGTTCTTGTCCAGCTCGCTTGCACCCTTGAATTAATTAAATTATCGTATAATATAGTATTAGTATGGTGTGTTAGCAGTGTATAGTGCCACTATATATAAAAAGTGCACCGTTCAGCAACACTCTCGAGTGACAATCTCCAGAAATTTACTAAGAAAGCTCCCGCAAAACGATCGAAGAACTTTGAGAAATATAATCCATAGCAAACTTTCCGTTCGTTTGTCGACAGTCTTACGATGTGTGCGACTACGTATTTTTCACCACGGGTATATGTAAGAGATGGGTTTTCAATTAATGTTAGTTGCTCCGTAAACTTCAGCGATCGTGGTATACCGCCGTGCGAGGAGAATTGCGATCCCTGGCTCCTGGATGATAGGTTTCATAATTAAGTTGATTGAGTTGCTTTCCTACACTTTCTAGACGCAGAAGAACGAGGTTCTCTTATATCGCTCGTATTTCAGAAAATTAGATTCACTTAGACGTCACAGACCCAACCTCGTGCTGCGGTTCTACGACGATCAACCAGATGACGGCCATTTTGATCAGAACTAGCGCGCCCCCTATAGGACGTGAAATTTGCGAATAGTGCGCCGTGTTTTCGATAACCCTTTCTTATTGTCCTTGCATTTATAGAGTTTCGGCGCTTTGAAAGTGATGATGGAGTGCGTATTTGTTTTGCTCGCACTCTAGGAGCTTCTCAAACGTTCTTTCGTTCTATGTTTTTCGCGGCTCACGGTAGTTTTCCCACTAGGTTTTCGAAGGTTTTTTTTCTTTCTTTTAACTGTTTTATTGCTTCCAAGCTAAGTTCTACTGTTTACTTAGACAGGCAGCGGAGAGCTTCTTGGCTCAAAACTCACTTGCGAGCTTTTTAGAAAGCGAATGCCGGCGGAGGTCAACAGTCATTTAAGTCCCATGCATATCAAGTAGTGAGCCCACCCGATTAGCAAAAGGTCATTCATGTTCGAATACCAATTAAATTACAGTAATTTGATTTCATTTTAAAGCAATTTCTAGTCGAAATACACCACAGTCTTGACCTAAAGTATTTCTAATTGTGATATTCAAAACTCCTGGGCATTAGTAATTGCAAGATTTGCGCAATAGTTACGAATAAGAGATATCTGGCAGATACATTTTGACCATAAAAATCGTTACTTAGAATGAAAAAAAAAAAAAGAGTTGCAATTCACTTTTATCGGGGAGGATAACGCTCTATCAGTCTTAGTGATGTAGAAAAATAATCAAACATCCTTTATGGTGTACTTCAACACTCCCCGGTGCTTGTTTTCGCTCGCTTTCAGTCAACCCTTAATGAGATTGTCTGGCTGTAGATATCAGCGTTGAGCGCCGACATTCCATCCATTATCAAGATCCGATCTATCTATACTCGGTGCAACATATTTTGCTCGGGTCGTTCGGTGCGTCCCTGAGTTTATTCGTTAAATTTCTCCTAGTTCATATTTCATATGCTTTTAAGTCATAATCTTCCCCGTTATTTTTGAAGCAAGGAAAGTGTCATCACTGCAAGCTTAAAGGGACACTGACAGAGTATTTATGCCCTCCGAGGTTTTGAGTTGTACGTGACATATGAGAGCCCAACTTGCTCAGAACAGAATTTGCGGATCGAAATTCGGTTTCTTGCCACCCGAAAACCGCCGATCGAGAACTGGCCGGTTTGAGTCGCGCTCACTCTTTTTTCTGTGGTCATGGGCCGTTTCCTAAGGTTTAAACGTGACCACCAAATTTAATCAAAGTCGTGGGTCATTGAAGGAGCACAGTCAGCACTAAATATATAAAAAAAACATAAAACCCATTTTGGGTGGCTTCCAAAAAGCTGCAAATACGTAGATTGAAAAAAAAAAAAAGAAAGGTTGCAGAGACAACCGGAAGCATTCTGTGCGTTCACTGCATAATTCTCAACATGGCGTCGTTTCGCGTTTCGTGGGACTCGTGGGTGGCAGCGGACGACGGGCGTGGAACCTCTACTTCAGAACTGTCGTTCACGGTACCGGCGAATTCTGTCTTCCTTCGAGAGAGAAATTTCGGACCGATCAAAAGAATTAATATTTGTCTCGTACGACACGCCCCACCAGAAAGCCTATTGCACGAAGACGTCGCCCAGCCGTCGTCCCTTCTCGTGGCTGAAGACATCGCTCGCTCAAACGTCAAGCACGAAGTGCGTACTTCGAGTTGAATACGCACGCGTACGGGTTCTATACTAGGTGCGAATGTGGCCTATGCGTGGTGCTGCCCGATTTCAAGCCTGGGGTGCATGCACGGGAGAGAAATCGACAGCAAACTGTCCGGCATACAGATACAGTCGACTCGCTGCATTACTATACGAACAAAAGGAATCGTCCGCTTCAAACGCAACGGGCACGGGTTCGATCCCTACTAAGGGCGTAATTTCTTTTTTTCTTTTTAAATCATTTTGCGATGTTTACATTTCTTTTCTTTTTTTACAATTATCACTGAAAAAAAAAAAATTGTGGACGATACGTCGCTGAACTAAGTGGTATGGGATTTCATTTTTGACACCTGCGAACTCAAGTGTAGTCACTTTCCACAAACTGAAAGGAGCATAAGGATCGGAGCCAGCCATTGATCCCGAAGGCCTTTTGATCTTTCGGAAACTTGTGCACTTTGTCGCACAACTCGCCACTTTCAGATGCGGGACATGTGACGCAGCTCTTCACGCAACATCTTGAGAGTATTCTTTTCGGAGCCGATCACGGGAATTCACCACGGGCACTCACTACTAATTGCCAACACTTAGATGTACAAAAGAACTCATCTTGAAGCACAGAACAGCGAGCGGAACAAACATAACTGCAAAGGAATCGCACGGCGAACGGATCCCGCAACGCATTTCGACTGCTACGCCAGCTACGCACGGGAAAAAAAAAAAAAAAAAGCGCACGATCGGGTGTATAGTCACGTGACTTCCGCCACTCACTCTCTCCTATCCACTTCTCCGTGCGGTGCGGGGGTTTCGCTGCCAATTTAAAGCAATTGCGTTTTGTTTTTTTTTTTTTTGTTTTTTGAAGGGGGGGGGGGGTATTAAAGAATTACGTGACTTTGTAGCAAAATAATAATTGGGTAGTATTCCGACACCATAAGAAATCGCCTGCTAAAAGATGAAAAAAAAAAAAAATTGCGGAGTGTGAGTGTCCCGTTAAGAAAGGATGGGCGTGGCTCATTATCGATTCTTGCTTCGTGATTGGTCGTTCGACGTTTCTATTGGTTAATGTCGCAACATGATTGGCTGCAGGGCGATAATAAGAGGCGTGCCGCTGACCATATAGCACCAAATTTATCGCCGCTCGTCTCAAATGGCAAATCGTGCCATTCTGTGATTATGTCGTTCAAATTCAGTCTCAGATGCTTTACTCCGAAAATTACTCCAAATTAAGATTTTTTTTTGTATTTTGAGGCATATTAAGTCAATTTGCTCGCTACCTTTAAAAAAAAATGTAACCTTATCGATGAAATTTTATAGCGAACCAAAACGCCACTTTACTACTAAAATTTCCAAAACGAATTCTAAATGACATTTAGAGGGAAGGAATTTGATACTTGGTTTGGAATTCAACGCAGGGAAGTGAGAGAGAGCGAAAGAAATAGATAAAGGAGAAAAAAAAAAGGGGGGAGTTGAAGAATCACGAGAGACCAGTTAAGTAGAACAAAGGCGACGCTGTGTAGTACTGACACCGGTAAAAAACGCCCCACCGAGAACAGTGCCGTAAACATGTCCGCCAGAGCCGCATGCTTCACAGCGGGGCATGTGCATTCTTTGCGCCGCTGTTATTTTTTTGTCTTCCAACGGACGCTCACCACGTTGTTACGCCACCATGGAAACGCTCACCGGCCAACGGATGTAAAAACCGTCCCCACACACACGCGCACACACACACGGACACACACAAACACACGCAAAGAGACACGCGTGGGGGGGGGGGGGGGGGGGGGGGGGGGCATAATGCTTAAAAAAAAACGAGACATAAAGCAATGTGATATAAACAGAACAAAGAACAAAAAAAAAAAAGTGCCGAGCGATGTTGCAGAGCTACGTTCGTCCATCCAACGTTCCGCATGCCATCTGCCGTCCTTTCCGAGCATCTTTCTCAGTCGACCGTGCGCTGGAATAGTATAAAACACACACACACACACAAAGAAAAAATAAAAACCCATGCCGTGCTAAGGGAAGAAGAGAACCGCCAACCGTCACGGGGATGGACCAATCAGCGATCGGTTTGCGCAAGATAACGGGTGTATTTCCTTACAAACGCTTTGTGCGTGGCCTCCCCTGTCCAGCGACTCGACAGCCTGAAACCGAAACGTATAATACCTGTAAGAAAGTAAAAAAAATTAAAAACAAAAAGACTCGAGGGACGAAGAGAGAATTGCGTGGCGTAACTCCAAATAGATGGATCGGTCAATAAATATAGACGAAGAGAAAACAATGAGATAAAAGAAAAAAGAATTGGGAAATGAATGGTCGCGCTGGCGGCACCGCGGATGTAAAAACAGCAGCTGACTAGCAGTGAGTGGGGCGGCCAGTTTCGAACAGCAACGTAAGTACAAATTGTCCCTTGCGGACCAAAGGTCAGGTTTCCGCGTGGCTCTCGAAAAGGATTAGGGGCCTTTAGGCTGAGCTGACCTCCATCGATCGTTACGCAATTGTAAAACTATAGAGCCGTTAGACGACTGCCGAGGCATCGCGTGGAAACTAATTCTGTCACGCCACGTTGAGCTCGTTGATGTGCCTCTGCTCTTCAGGCTGCTGCCGTTGCGGGAGCGCAACATCAGAAGGATTTGTTTTTTTCTACTTCTCAACGCATAGCCTTTATATAAAGTCACCGGACCATGGGAAGGTAACGCCAGTTAAGCTTCCCTTAGGGTCGCCATTTTTGTTCATGGTGTGAACAGTTACTCCGTGACCTCTCCATTCTTGGCGAGCCGATCCAAATTCCCGGTGATGGGTTCCTTTATGCAGACATTTCATGAATACCAAGAAATTGTTAGCCTTGCACCCGCGAAAGGAGCGCCCGTCTTCGCATCCCCACTGAATTGTCTTGAAGTGCGCAAGAAGTGCAATACGATTGTAAGAGATCTGCGGAGACAAGCTTGATTGATAACTTGATTGCATTCACAGTGCCGAAGACGCTTAAGATTGGCGAGGAACGCTTTCAGGTCGATGATGCTCCATGGCGATCTCTTAGCGCGGGCGACTGGTTCAGAACGGCCCTTTGAAAGCTCCGAAGATTTGAATGGATCCAAATGGCGACTGAGACTGAGACCGAGTAGTCAATCACCCTGCAAGGTTTGGTCGTCTGTGTGTTAAAGGGTTACTCCACCGATTTTTTGAGCTACCTCAACTAACGATATTTCCTGACTCCCCGACCTTTAGCCTTTCCGATATGCTATTTAGCATCGCGAAATTTATAATAGGTATTGTGAAATCGGCAAATGAAAATTGTGGAAAAACCAATATTCAAATATTCGCGCACTTTTCAGTGCCGTGACGTCAGTGGCAGGCAGGCTTGCCAGTCGATCAAGTAGTCTAAAAATAGAATATGCCAATCATTTGTGTGTGCTGGAGCGCGGATACGGGAGCGAGCTTCCAAAGCACTCATTTGACATTAAGAAACTGCTTCAAATCCGTTGGGAACAACTTCTGTAGTCCAAAAAGTTAACCCCTGCCTTCCACTGACGTCACTTTGTTGTTGTTGCCAGTAGAAACTTTCAGTTTGAAACACATGGTGAAGACCAAAACTGTAAATTCAATAACTTCGCGAAAAAACAATATTTTGATCTAATATTTGGGATACTATTTTAGCAATGTTTGTTGGTTAGTTTAGCAAAATTTCAAGCAAATCGGAGACAATGAAGGCAATGGCGCTACTTTCTTAGGGTCCACTGACTTTACCTTTTTTAGGTTATCCTGCGTCCGCGCTACAGGACGTTGCCTCGATTGACGTAGCAGTGTCACGTGATGCTGTGACGTCATCCCAAAGCCGCTCTAAATGAACATTCATAGGTCCCCTGGAGCGTCACGCAACACCACGGCGTCACGTCACAAGGCCACGCTACGTCAGGTAAAACTACGACGTCACGTGGTTGCTAGTCAGCACGGCTGGCAGCCAAGAAGGTTTGATTCGAGCGAGTATATCTTGCATACGGACCCATTTGACACAAACATTGGATCACACCTCGGAGGTTTTCTTATATATACTTCAGACGCTTGATCTTGAGACTCGAGTCCAATGCTAACTCGTTCGTTTGACGCCACGAAAGAGGCGAGAATCCCGCAGGACAAAGCGCCACCTATAATATAGGATTCCGTGGTTTCTGAGTTTATTTTATCGACAAAATCGGAAAGTGTTTGCTAGACCTTTTTTTTTTTTGTTTTGTTTTATATCGAAAATTGTGAGTTTATCGGAGTTCATTTTTCTTCGATTCCCAGTTCTCCGAAATTCGAAACTTAATTTTGCGGAGTTCTTTTTTTTTTTTTTTTTATAAAAATAATATTTAGTTGTAAGCGTGTGCTATGGATTCAAAAGAACGTGCTTGCATCACTTACGAACACATGAAAGGATAAAACTTCGAGGGCGGGGACGGAAACAGGACTTCTTTCATTTTGAAAGAAGTCCTGTTTCCGTCCCCGTCCTCGATGTTTTATCCTTTCATGTGCTCGTATCTATTCACCAACACGCTCGTCTCCAATCATTACTGTCTGAAATAATATTTCTTCGGCTGGATATTGCGTACGTTGGCGCAATCGCCATTGGCAATACTAATTTGTCCCACTACAAAAGTTGCAAATACGTGATGCTTCGATAAGCGTCGAAACCTTAAAACCCATAAATTTGGAGGGAGTCGCTAGGAAGCTCGTAGTCATCCCATCCTATCCCCTCAACCTACCCCGCGGCTGAGCAGGGTGCAGTGGTAAAGGGTAAAATATGCAAGCATTAACTTCCCGCCACCACTTCCCCTTCTATGAAATCTCCATGGTTCACGGCTTTCACTGTTACAAAACGCGACCCGTCCTTCCTCTAAGAAACACAACTAGCCTGGCCCTGACTGGAAACCGGAACAGTCTCTTGTCGTGACTTGAATGGCCTGTTTTCCTGAGGAACATTGACGAGACAAGCGGTAAGATTCCTTTTGCCAGTGGTCCGAGATTTGATAGAAAACTGGGATGACATTTTCTCAAGTCCATTGACCCTGTCCGCTGTCCAAATGTAAATATAAAATACCGTCTTTTCTTTTTTTTTTTTTTTTTTTTAGGAATAAGGGCATTGAATTTTTGGAGTTTATCAGATAAATCTGAATTGACGAAAAGTTTACCGGCGGGTGTTTTCGGGGTTTGTCGGGTTTATCCGAAAACACGGAACCCTACCTATAAGAAAACCGATCTAATCATACGTTGTTGAACTGTCTATATGTGGTACGCTGTTCTAAAGTGCCATCATTCAAACAAACAAAAATCGTTTCACATATGTGTTGCTGGGTGCCGTTGTTATTAGTACATTTGCATCCACTATCCCAACTTGAGGAAACCTTACATTAAATATTTAACATTCAAAACGTTGGCTGGCTCATGAAGAAACAAACGTGTAAAATCGAGGCCAAAAGAAAGGAAATCCATATCACGCGAGCAGACAATCTAGAATAAATGATACCGCCATTTCATTTTTTCTTTGTAGATATCGTACGAAGCTTCAGCTGGCACGGCAAGGTCAGAGTTCCGGCCTTGTAACTATATGGAACACACTGAGTAATAATATACAAGGCAGGCGCATACAGGCGCGTGCAACCGTTGTTACGTGTTGCTGTCCAGATAGGCGGACCTCGTGTTAAACATCATGCGCAGCAGCTGTATCTCAAGCATCTTCTTGGCTGCATTTTCCGAATGACCTTTGGCGAATCCAAAGCGACGCCTGCGCGTGTCGCAACCAGCACTTCCGCTCACGGGGCTCCGCTCCTGCGCAACGATTTTAACGTTGAAAGAATTGGCATCTTCTGCTTTTGATATCGTTCACCTTGTCACAAATGACAGAAAACACACCTCCTTTCATCGAAATGTTGCGATTCCGCCGCGAAATAGCGAGGCAAAACTTAGAATATTCCCCGACCTGCAGCCGCAAGCGGCGGACATGAGAAACACGCGGCGTGACGTCAATGGGGAATCTTGTAGAAAGATAGCAAGTTGTGCGAATACCTGCTCGATAAAAGGTAACTTTTCTATAAATCTTGTCGTTCCAACATATATATAAATGCGTCAAAAACCTGGTATCATTGACAAAACTTCTATTATAAAAAGTTTTGGTGGCGCCATCTATCCTAGGTCCACAAAACCGTCACCTCTATCTGCTACCGCGAACAGCCGCCAGAAGCCGGAGGGGGAGGGAGACAGGGCTGGACGGGCAAATACTGACCCCAGTAAAGTATTTGGGACGGGTATGGCAGGACCCGGATGAGGCTTTCCTCCTTTCACCATATTGTTCGCGCGGCGCCCGCCAGCACGTGGTCACGCGGTCGCGAGCGGATGAGTTCTCGCTGCTCACTGACGGCTCTAGAGAGAAAACTTGACCGGAACCCCGCGCCTACCCCATCAACGTAACTGCACACGTGGCCCAAAAGATGATGTACGAGTTGAGAGGTGGCAAAAACCTGGTTCTTTTTCATTTTTTTAAAAATAAAAACTAGGGTATTTAGGCAAAATCTGTTTTCTGTAGTTTACGTCAGAAGTGTCAGGCATCAACTTCCACAAATATTTAAGAAAAGCTCTGAAAAATTGTTGCACAGCTCCTTTAAAGTACTCTAAAACCCTTTATTTTCGAGGCCCTTGTTTTTCGGGAATCGGTCACGGAGGACATTATCGCGGCCACCAAATTTCACGAATACCAGATGCCTGCATTGAAACTCTGGAGGATCGAAAGTTTCGCGAATTTTTTTTCAATTCGCGAAATTCGCGTCAATTAAGGGCTCGCAAACAATAAGGGTTTTACAGTAATCACAATACTATAGTGATCTTGGAAGCGTACCAATACATTTACGCATATCGCCTTCTAAAACAAACGTGGAAAACCCTCCTTAAAAAAAATCATCTGACGCAGGCATTTCGTAAAATATAAATTACACGACGAAGATACGATAGCACTAATAGGCAGTTCCTATACCCCGAAGTATTTGTCGGGTGCGCTAAGGCGTTCCTAACCAAGAGCGGCGTTATGTTGCTGACTTTCTCTCCTATGGCCTTGCTACGGTGCGGCCAACACCAACACGAGCAAGCAAGATACGTGCAAGCACTTCAGGGTTCCCACATAATACAGCTATTGTCAAGACCGGTTAAAACGAAGTCAACGGGAATAAGAAACCACTTCGCTATATCCGCTATTTCGTTATAACCGACTTGGGTTATAACGAAGTGCAAAAGAAAATAGGAAATCGTGATTGCTTCGCCTGTAGCCGCTATTTCTTTATAACCAACTTCGTTCTAACCGGTCTGTATTGCTTTGATAGAGCGTTTTTAGTATAGATCGTCCCGACGACTCCAATAACGGTATACCCTACAGCCTATACGCCGCCACCGCCTTTGCACGTGCATCTTATCGTTATCGAGGGTCTCGGAACGATCTACTAAAACTCTACTAGGTCACACCGCTCACACACCATACGACAGAAACGGTCTGTAGACATGATGACAGAATTATCACGCGTCAAGCATCTTCGAAGCATGTTTTCCTCATACGCGTATATGTTTCTAACATGTCTGCAGCCAGTTTGGTTTTTACGACCAGTGTGACAGGACCGACGCGGGAGAAACAAACACGCCTCAGACGGTGTGTGCAGAGTGTAGATGTCTGCAGATGCATTAGCACTCTGACCGCGCGGCTTCAGAGTTGGACGGTACGTGCGCCATCTGTCGGTCGCCGACCTTCGAGAAAGGCTGCTGACGAACGGTGCCCTAACAAAGCGTAGTCCTTTCACAATGGCCAGACTATAGCTTGCAAAACGCGTCAGAAATAGCGTCCGTCCTCGATAATCGAACCGGGAGCCTTCTGTCTGCTCTTCTTACTATACGTAAATAATAACAACAATAAAAAACACATTCGATGCTCGCCAGGGGGCGAACATGTGGCGAACCTGCCCAGGGTCGACTTCGACCAAGTTCAACACCGTAGAAATCTTCTTTTTTTTTCTTTTTTTTGCGTTCTATTTTAATTGTCAGCGTCCCATTCTCACGAAGTTCGAGCTTTCTGCGATGCCTAGTTTATTTAACCGAGCCGAAAAACGCGGTTCTCGTCTCTTGGGAACTCCCTGTGCATATCTGTGCTTTTAGGCCGTGCAAAAACTCGTAATCATAATACAAGGTATTAAAAATACTACTTCATAAATTACAATTTTGCACAATTTATTTTTTAATGAAGTCGGGCCACAATATATTGATAAGTAAAAAAAACGTTTAAGAAAATAGGTGCACATCGTTTTAGGCTGAGTGGTGCAAGCTACTGCCTACGAAGTGCGCAGCATCCATCCATCCATGTTGTCTAACTTTTTGGTAAAAAAAAAAGTTTAGGGTTCTCCAAAGCAGTCAAATATCTCAGGTTCGCTAAAAGTTCATGACATCGTTGGCCGTAAATAGACAACGGGAGGCTCGGTTTTCATTCGATGCCAGAAGGTTTCGGGTAAAGTCCACTTCCTGTTGACGCTGCAGGAGCCGGTGTTGTCTTCTCGCAAAGCGCCTGCACTTGGGTCGACGCCGGCAAGGCGACACCCTTCACACGCAGTCGGGTGTTCTCGAGAGCGGCGCTGTCTGGCGCTGTTCCACGGCCGCTCGATCCCGTCTCCAGGGGATCGAGCGGTCGTGACTATTCAGTCGTAATAAAATGGTCCTACAAATGAGTCAATGGGCGGAGTAGAATGAAAGCAGAAAGCTGTCTCTAGGTAGCGCATCTATCATTCTTAAATTTCGCGAATTTGGAAACGAACGCAAGAAACAAGAATGTTTGCTATTCTTAGAAGCACAGGAAAAAGAACGGGACCAAAATGTCTGCTTTTTGAGGGAAGCGCACTGGACCTGGTGGAATGTAAACAAAAAAAAAAAAAAAAAGAAAGAATTAAACAAATAAAGCACCGAACACAGACAGCGCATCTTCACGCGCTTCTATGTGACTTTTTTTTTTTTCCTTTCGGGATTTTGCATATTTTCTTTTATGCCATCTAATTAAAGCGAAAAAACAAACATAAACCTTTTTTTTTTTAGTTAACATTTTAAAGCAGATTTAGAGGATCCGAGGGTGTGATGACATCCATGAGTAGCAACTACTACCAGGTAGTTTGCTTTCGTTTTCCTTCCTGTGCGTAGAAATCAGAGGTTTTTCTTTTCTCGCATTTTTCGCAGTAAACTGGACTCACGAACTTTGAGCATGAAAAATGCCCCACCTAAAGACCCCTTTGTGAAAAAGTTTAATTACAGCCTGTTCAATGACGTATTGTTACGGCTTTCTTTTGATGCCTCAAGAGCGGAAACAGCCTGTACAAGCAGCAGCCTATAGCGCAGAGCGACGAGGCAGTTCGGCTGGCCTTCAACCCGTAGGCGGCGGCGGTGACGACTGCAACCTTCGATCGAGAAGACGCGCCGCGGAACGAATGAAAAATACATCTCCCGCCCCGCAAACAACATCGGCGGCGGCGCGCCCGCGTTGACATTGAAATCGGAGACGCTGGATCATGCGGGCCCGCGAACCACGTGGTGCCAGGCGCTACGGCAGCAGCGGCGGTGGCAGGCAATATAGAGAAGGCCTTCGCACTGTTGTAGTTGGACACCTGTCGTGCATCAAGACGTCATATCAGTCATCTCTCTAATTACGTGTACCAAATGCGGCACTTTTTTTTTTCTTTTTTTAAGATGCGATTGCTATATTTCGTTCACGCCTAAGCTGATACTGCGGTGGTATTGGTATCTATATGCACTCGTCGGACCACTCAACCGCCTATATTTCATCACCTGGCCTCACTTTCTGCGCGTGGGTATTGGTGGGAGCGTGATTACGGCGTAGCTTCCACTGCACTGTGTAAGCTTAGGGTTGAACGCCTGTTTTTCTTCTCAAAAACGTGTTGTGTATCACAGCGCAGACAACGTACGGGGAAAAAGAAGTATAAAGCAAAAAGACAAACAAACAACAAAAAAAAAACCTCACCGTGCAGTTTAGTTTTTTGATAAATAATGTCCTTTATGGTATATATTTTATATAATATATACCTGGTCCTTCGCCACGCGGTCGTTTGAACGTTGCAGAGAGCATCAGGAACATACTAGCAGTGTTGATTTCCTGTACCATACTCAGTTCAGCCCTGAGCAGAGACCGCGTTGGAAGCTACGTCCTCGTTGGACCAGCCTCTCTTTCGCCACGTCACCACGCTCCCACCTTTTCCACAAGGGCGCAGCCATCTTGAATGTCGTCACTTCTGCATGTGTGCGGTAAAACATGGTTTTGACCTCTCCACGCCGCTGGAAGGTGTTTAGGAAAAATGCGTGATTGTCACACATTCTTGATCTGCCTCGCCTATATTTACTCGCATATTCCAGGTTGAACTGTTTTTGCTTTTTTTTTTTTTCTTTTGTTTCGCATATCAGATACGGAACCCACGTGACTGAGAACGACAGGAAGAGCCGGGAGAGGTGATAAGAGGGAGACAGCCGATTGGACTGGCGGGCCTACCACCTCAGTCTCAGCTTAGGGGCGAGAGGAGGATACATAGTCGCCACAGTCACCGACAATGTGAGAACGGCAGGGAGGAGCTTCAGTCGACCCAGCGCGAGCTTCCTACCTTGGACAACGCTTCGGCGTATCGCGGAGCTCGAGCACGCGCGCGCAGTCAAAGCATGCGGCGCAAGGCATGTATGCTGGAGACCGAGGGTTCCAAGGACACACCCTGCTGTTCTCGCTCTGTCAGTGACTATAACGGGATGAGTACGGCGGCGAAGACTTTTCGTTGTCCTTTCTCCCAACGCGAGCTTCGTATTTATCTTCGGCAACCCTCGGGGGTCCTCGCAAGCTCCGCTCGCGCACACGCAGCCGAAAACACGGTGGAGGGAAACGAACGCGTGCTAAAGCTGGGGCATTCGATAGAGACGCGAGACGCCCTGCCGTTCTTACTCTTTTCGGTGAATTAGAGTAGCCCGAACAGAGGACCGCGTGGTCCGGCACCTATCCCAGAATGTGCAAGTTTGTGAAGACGCGGTGACGGTGCTTACGTATCATACGAAAGACAGTCTGCATACAGATTCGAACCCGAGACCCCGCCAGGTCCCTGTTTCGAACGTCCCGTGGCAGTGGGTTAAAAGAGGAAACTTGGAACGCGGCATTCGAACCACGGATAGTGCGGTGACTCGTGTGTGCAGACTGTCTTTTTGTATTATGTATGAGCAGTGTGGCCCCGGCTTTAGACGAGAAGGAACGACGCCCGGGGGATTGGTGGGGGCTAACGCGTCCCAGCTCGGAGCGTGGAGCGAATGCTTGCGCTGCAGAACCTCCCATGGGTTCGATCGCCATCCGCTGCCCGCTCCGATCTAGATGAGTTTCGTACCGGCACGCGTTCGTGTAATCACTACTGCGTGGTGCACGTTAAATGCCCTGCAGGGTAGCGGTTGTACTGCATTGGCTGAATTTCTCATCTACAGCTCTAGAGACAGGTCACCAGTTGAGGCGTGCCAACTTCAAGGCTGTCTAAACATACGAGCAACACAATTCTGAACAACGCTCTCCTTAAAGCGACCTCCAAAATATTTGAGAAGCAAATATGATGCGCCTCACGTCAGAAGGGCTCGTGCTTCCTACAAAGCTCCCAAATATTTTCCGTGTTTCATCCCATTAAATGCCTTCCCGACGTCTCCAGGCCTTAGAACAACGACGCCTATTCATTGTCTGATGTTATATTAAGAACATATTACGTGTTGTGCTGTAAGATATGGTATCCAGCTATGTTAACTTTTAATCGTGATTCCAAGTTGAAGGAAAAGTCGCAAAATACGGGATTTCAATAAGAAAGTTTTATTAACTTCATCGAGGAGCTTTACATCATTCTGGTCGCCTCCATCTGCTTGTACATGTAGAAAAATCATCTTGCGCAAGCTGTACCATAGTAACATATACCCGACCACGCAGCGCGTTCTTGCAACATCGAGTTGCATCAAGTCATAAATATGTTCTGTTTTACCTTACGATTGACCGCACCACCCAACCTTCCGGTTGGGTGGGGCGACGCGGGAAGCGCGAAGTCACAAGACAAGCTACCAACTGTGAACTGACTCGTGTAGTTCGTAGCGTCCATCGCAGTACATCATAGGGTGAAACGGAGTATAAAAAGGGATAACCACCGTGCCCTTCTCCCTCTCCCCTCTTTTTTTTTTTTTTAAACTTGATGTTGGTTGGCGCGAGAATGTTTCGTGCCCGAATGTAAACATTCGTCGTTACTAACTGAAAGAGTGTGGTTCTCCGTGAACGTCCTCCATGTTTTTATCTGTTGTTGTCTATGTTGTAAAAAAAAAGCTATTATCAAAGAAAATGGAGAGAGCAGGGCCCGCGAAGTGACGAAACACGACTCGGAAAGTGACAGAAATAAGAAGAGAAAAAGAAGAAACATTCCATACAAATAAGAACCTTAAACTTAATAGTACATTTGGTACACAAGTCTACGTCTGAGTCAACAAAACGCAGGTTTCGTTGTGTTCAGTCGGAAGAGTAAAAGCGGGACGTAAAAGCGGATGTAAATATGACAAAGCGAGCTCGCCGGTCCCAGTCAACAAAGAGGCTCGTCGTCGATAACCGCGCACTGCGGTACCTTATAATTTCAGTGACCGAGCGCGACAGTTCAAGACCACTGTAGGGCGTGGCTACATCATTGTTTCCATCCTTCGCGTCACGCTTCCCGGTTTCGTCTCACTCGATTATCCTAATTGATTATACCCGCAACCGAAAACGCGGACCTCGCACACTCCGCAACAGGAGGTTAAAAGGGTCACGCGGGTAACGCAATATATGCAAACAACCCGATTGTTCTTCCTATATTCCGAGGCCTGTCTCTTTCCGGCCTGGAAGGGATACGCCTGGGCGTCCTTAGGCTGTCGGAGTGCCACTGGGTCTGCGAAACGCGATGTTTACGTCTCCAGAACCGCTGATATGTATTCATCAATTCCGCTTCCCCGCGCTTACGCCCCTTCAGGGTCGCCGGCTTCGTGTTGTCGAACGGATCCCGCGCCGTTCATTCCACAGGACGATGATTCTCCGCTGAAAATGTGCAGAAATAAATAAAACGAACGAATCAACTCCAGGATCAGCCGCGCGTTGTAAAACTATTCGGAATGCCTGGTGGTAGTTAGGGGGAGAAAATTAATTGGTCTTAGAAAGGCAGGAGGAATCATATGTTTGTCATTTTAGACTTAGGCTAGGTGGCGCAAGCTACCGCCCGTGTCAAAGGGTATAGTCATTAACATCCATCCATACATCCATCTACCATCGCTGCTGTGCCACCACCAGGAGCGCGACACTTCTGTGACGTCACGAGGCGGAAATCATGTGACCACTTTTGAGGAACCATAGAAGCAACAGCATGAAAAGACGTACATCTGACGGCGAATCAATCAAAAAGAATACCATGGGAAAATAATAATAATAATAATAATAATAATAACAATAATAAACATCTGAGAAGTTTTTCGGTTTTCGTAAGTCGGAATGCCGATAATGAGTTTGCTGAAATATTTTCGGTTGATTATGTTTCTTTTTTTTTTTTTTTCTACAGAATGCAGCACAAGCGAAAGCCGTCGACACAACGCTTCCTTTCGGGATCTTCGAAAGAAAGAGCCCGTGAACATAACGACGTTACGAGCTTGTTTTTATTCTTTCTAGTGATTACGTACTGACCTTTAAGTGCGGTCCATGAACGGTCTAATCGATGGCATTACAAGAGATCACACGTTTGGACAGTATAACTCGGTCAGGCGTTGCCTAGGCCACGTTTCTAATTAATGAATGTTCAATTTAAAACTAAGTCAAAGTACAACTTTACCGCAATTAGTTTTACAGCCGATAAATTATTTCTGTGTGATAAGGTATATCATGATATGAATACTTGAAAGCATGTAACTCGGTATTCTGACTGACAACTCTAATGCCTAATTGTGCGTAAATGGTTTCCCAGCACACACGTACAGGGCAAGCGCACATGCTAATACACACTAGGAAACCAATACACACATGAAAAAAAAATGTAAAAAAAGGAATGCAAAAAAAAAGTATCTAATGTATTTATTTGTTTACTTTTTTCAGTCCCCTCTGTGCTTTGGTATGCACATTCATTGTATCGTAAATCTAAAACGCGTAAAAGTGTGCACATTTGGTGTAACACACAAATACATTGTAAGGAAAGAAGGTGATACACGCGTGAACAATCAAACTGAAACATTATCGGATATAAATATCCAACATAAAGAAATACAATCTGTGACATTGTAAAAAAAAAGAAAGAAAGAAAGCGGCGGGTATTTAATTGTAACTTGGATACACCGCTCGCCGGTCAGTTAAAAGGTTCGGAAACACGCGAATGGTTTCGCTTGCATAACACGTCTTTTAAAATACGTGGAGATTTCGCAAGAATCAATTGAATACGAAGAGGCGGAAGGAACGCGAACGCCGCCAGCTTACCGCAATCGATGATGATCATGGCCGAGCTACCGCCTCATAAAACCATTTTCACATTTTCTCGTCCCGAAACTCGACCCGCCTCCCTTCCACCCACGACGCCGAAAAGACGAGCCCCAGAAAAAAAAAATAGGAAAAAAGAAAAAAAAAAAAAAAAAGAATCCATTTGTCACCCGAATCGACCGAACGCGATTGAAGTTCCCCATTCCTGGCCATCCCTCCTTTCTCACTTCCCTCTCTCTCACTCTCTCCGAGCCTGAGTTTCTTCGACCATTAATCCTCCGCTAGCATCGTTGGGCAAAGAGCCGCCAGCCGACCCCTTAAACTAATCCCCGATAAATAGCTCACACACACCGACGCAATCGATGAGTGCCAAACCCGCGTATGGTTAAAGAACATTAGTAATGGTTAGAAAAAAGAATTTTTTTTTCTGGACATTTAGCTGTCGTTTGTAATAATAGTCTGATTAAGTAATGCATTTCAGTGACATAAAAAAAAATTGGTCGAGCGTAAGAAGAGGGTGATGTTCCGTGTATGGTTGTGTAGCAACTGGAAATTGATGTTCCTTCCTATATAAGTCGATACGTGTCTCCGGTCTTGAAGGATGCAAATTGATCAATCTAGCAGGACTGCTAATTTTTGATTTTAGCATGCGTCACGAAGCAGCGGTGGTGGCAGAAGGCTTGACCACATTGTTTATTTGTCGCGCTTACTGATTGCCTGCTATGTAAAAAGCACTGAACGTCGAAGTAGAAGCAAAACACACACGGTATATTTGACTCTAGTGACGAGCTGGTAGCGATGAGTGATGTCTTCTTTATAACAGGCGAACACACATGACGTGTGTTGTTCAACATGTGTGTTGTTGTTCAACAACAACACACATGACGTGTGTTGTTGACAAGTACCGGGCGAGTCATCAGCAAAAGAGAGGCCGTCTCTCCATGTTCATGCTTTACGTAACAGTTGTCTTTTGCTTTAAAAAAACAAAACGAAACATGCGTTTATTTTACGTTTCAACATGATTACAAAAGGTTAGCTCAAACTCACGATCTGCTATTTTTGACGAGAAACTTACCGCAGTAGTGGAGTTTACACACCAGCTCGGGTGGTCCAGTTTGGTGTCCGACCCTGACATATGCGAGTAATATCGATGGCGACAAAGTTCATATTCGGGCTAACAGTGACGCGCTGTGAGTAAGCATGGTGAAAGACCCCAGACAGAACATCCCAATTCTCACTGTTTCGCTACGTGAATCCTTAATCCCGTTCTACAAGAACAAGCATCTTCTAAAACTCCCCATTATTCCAAAGTACCAAGAACTACATAATAGTTGTTCTTTGGGAGTCACCGGCGGTTTAAGAACAGCAATTTGTTACCGACCAGCTTAATTGCCGATAGTGAACCAATCAAAAGGCAGCACTACCCCAACAAGACAACCGGTCCCGTCGTGCTCAAGCAGATAGGCCTCCTGCGTTGCCCAGGGGGTGCTGCGAAAAGGGACTTGTTAGGACTTGTTTTGGGTAGTACAAATTTTAGCGTCTCAAACTGTCACGCATGCAGAAGCGTGCCTGCTCTGGTGCGGAGCGCGAGATCACGATGAAAATACAAAGAAACAACAAAAATTTGACCGCCGTCAAAGCTAAGACGCTAAGAGCGCGAGCCAAGAGATGCCGTTTCACGCGTTCCAAAGTAGACATGAAAATGAAAATAAAATGAAAGCGTTGCGACACATGTGTTCTGACGTCACTACCCAGAGATAAGAGACGCGTGCCCTAGCGGTGGTGTCATGAATTTGGCAATTTCGATTGTCTCGCAACGTTGAGTCAGGCCCATTTCTGGCGTCCAAAGGTGTTTTTTCGTTCTTCAGCACCACACAGAATTTAAAAAGCTCTACCAACGTGCCATAGGTAGTACGAGGCTCAGTCAGGTGAGCTTGTACTACCCAAAATGAGGGCGCTACAGTTTGCTCAAAGCTTCAGCGCAGGAGGCCTATACGGCCCACACTCTTCTAGAAATAAAACAGAGAATAAACAGGCGAGCTCGTGTACTTTCGACATCTTGGAAACCCGAGACCAGGGACAAAAAGAGGGACGACTTGGAGATTGGAGTGACTCCGGCAGTAAGGCGCCATTGTTTTGAAGCGCACGGCTTCGGGCCCCGCCGACGGGGGCGCCGACCCGTTCCCTCTCCCAATTACGAAGCCGCCATCGTCCAAAGAACCCAAACTTTCCTTCCCTCCGTTGTTGACGCCGGGGCGAAGACCCGGGTCGATTCCGCGTACCGGGTCCCGGGATCCTTCCCCGAAGTCCAGAAGTCCGTTAGGGAGAGGGTGAATAGGGAAAGGAGAAGCGCTAAGAAGGGAAAAACGAAAAGGGGAATTGGGATAGGGGAAAAGGGATAGGAGACTTTCCAGGGAAAGGAGAAACAAAAAGGCGGACTGGGGAAAGAGAGAAAGGAAAAGAAGAAGCGATATCGGAAAGACGCACGAAAAGGAGGAATTGGGGAAAGGTAGAAGTGCCACACTGAGGAAAGAGGAAACACCAGAAAATAGGAGAATAGGGAATGAGGAAAGAGGGAGGAAATGAAACGACGAGGAGGAAACGGGGAACGGGAGGGAGGACGATGTGGAGAGAAAAGAGAAAGGGGAAAATGAAGGCGGAAAAGGGAGGGTAACGGAGAGGGTACGGCGGTTGTGGGGAGGAAGGAAGGCGACAGGAGCCTAGCGGGAAAGGGCAATTAGGGAAGGCAAAAGGGACGGCGACGAGCCTAGGGGGAGGATCGCCAGGGTTCAACGTCCCTGGGTTCTCCTGCGAAGCTTTCAAAGTCATCGATCGGCCACGACCGTGAAGCCGAACGTCCAGGAAAAGAGAGAAAGATGGGGAAAAGGGGGGGGGGGGGGGTGAAGAGAAGCGGTGAGTGAAGCCAGCCGAGAGTGTTTTTTGGGGGGTTTGGGCTGGCTGGAGAGGAAGCGAACGAATAGAAGTAAAGGAGTTGGTCGTGAAAATGATGATGATGACCTTCAAGCGCAGGGCACAAATAAATAGGCAAAGGGAGAAAAAAGGGACTCCTCTGTCTGTACGTTCGTTGAACTATGTTTTTCGTCCGTATACGCGCACATTTATATGGGTGCCTGCTGTTTGCAAATGTGCGAGTGTGTGTGCGTGTGTATACGCGTTTGATGCGCGTGTATGTGTGAGAGCGTCTTCTGCTCTTGTTTGTATATCGGTGTGTCAGTGCACGTCTGTGTTTGTGCGTTTATGCGCCTGTGCGGGATTTGTTTCTGGGTGGTATGGTTCCTTTCGGGTGATGACTGTTTTCCATATTTAATAGTTTTGAATTGGCAAATGAGTGTTTTCCAGAATGTATTTAAAATGTATAAACTAGTTTCCGTGTATGCGCATAAATGAAATGGTAATAAACTCCGAATAAAGTATAAAATTTTCCGTGGCTTCTTTCGTCTCTCGATGAGTCGTCCAAGCAAGATTTGATGCACGTATACATTATATTTGCTTTGTAGGGAATAGAACGTATTATAAACTCTACTAATAAACCCCGGATTTTGTTTATTTCTCGCGCATGCACCTTGGATGCTAAGCGTTTCAGAACGTCAGCTGTTGTGCTAGTGGAACCTTGTAACGGAAGCTGCCTTTCATGACATGACGTTCTTTTTTTACGTCAGCACAAATTTCCAGAAACGAGTCTGACGCCGGAAGAACTCACTCACTAAAGTTGAATTCTGGTAATGTATCTCTGAGGTATTTATTTCTCGACCAATTCATAAATACTACAACCCCCGGTTTGACTACACTAACGGATAGAGGCACAAAAAATAACAACATAAGAAAAACATTGCCAGCGTCATCGAACAGTGCCTTCCTAAACACCACAGCAAAACTTTGAGAAACAATATTGAGAAAAATGGCAACACCGACGAGCCTTTCTTTCCAAAGAAAAGCAAAAACAGATCGAAGAAACTCATACATCGCCGGTCGCATTACGACAACATCAACGTCGACGACCTCGTGCTGTTCCGAAGCTCCTCCGTGCATGCATGTAGCCCGCGGGCACGCTTTAAAAGGAAAGCAGCATTCGTCCCTTTAACGTTTCTCGTCGGCGCCGCACTGCATGCTGAGAGAGCGGTATAGAACGACACATCCCCGCGGCTGCGAGCCCGGGATTTAATTTCTCACGAGGCGCGCCGGGGCAAAGCCGATGGAATGGGCCAAATTACAACGACCGATGAATAATGAACGAGCTCCGAAAGAGGAGTCTCTTTCATCCCCCTGTCTCTCTCTCTTCCTCTCTCTCTCTCTCTCTCTCTAATCAGGAGTGGAAGCTACGTGCTCGCTCGAACCTGTACTACGTCTATCTGTTGTCACGTGATGACTCTTCTCCCTCCCATACCCACGCGTAGAGAGAGGGGTCACGTGACCAAAGGGTGGCGGTTCATTGGTTCCGTAGCTTCGACTGCACTCTCAGCTTAGAGGTGAAGGGCGGGTATATAGTTAGCTCCTCTTTGAAGGAAACACGTACACTTGCGGCTAATGAACTCGCTACATCTTGGCGCCGCAAGGGGGCGCGGCGTGCATTAAAAGGGAGATGGAAGAGGGGGAGGGGGGGGGGGGGGGGGAGAGACGAACGCGAGGTTTTCTGTTTTATTCTCGGGACCTCACAGAGCGAAAGGAATAAGTTTACAACCCTTTGCTTTGAACGTATATTCCGGGGCAATCTCGTCGTTTGGATGAGGAGTTGGAAAGGAAATAAAATCGCCTCGTGGTGGTTTGAAGCGGGAAGAAGGAAAAGGGGGGGGGGGGGGGGGGGGGGCAGTGCAGCGTTCATTTGAAGACGGGGTTTCAAGGGATGCTGACACGAACACAAATAGCGGGTTTGGTTGTCGGGTTGTGTTGGTGTGGTTATAGGTTAGGATCGGTGCACCTCCAAAAGAAGAATTTGAGAAGGACTTGCCTGAACTGGATGAAGTTTTTTGCTGGAACTGATCGTTGCGCGCAGGTCTTAATACCCTCTATGCGATACCACAAAAGGGGTGTTTAGGCAGTGTCACGCACCTCTGATTTAAAACAAAATGCTTTGTTGTGAGGAGAAAAATAGCATACGCGATGTGCTCAATAAACATATCAGAAGTTATACGAATCATATAATTCTATAAGCCATTATACGTTCGTATACGTTCTCTTCGATTCAAAAATCGTGTAATCTTTACAACATAAAAAAGCACTTAGTTCCAATTTTTTTAAATGAACTGCGCGTGGGTATATATATATATATATGTACGTGCATAAATCACAAAAAAAATGCGTGTAAGGAAACCGAAATTGCAATATACACTACAAGACACTGTTAGCGCGAACGAGGCATTGACTCCTTTACGCAATTTCCTTCGAAGGAGTATATTAGGACCCTTCGTTCTCTGATAAAATCCGATATTTCCTTAAATGTGCACCCCAATCATGTTTCCTTTTCCCTTATTTTTTTATTCGGGTTTTCGATATGTCTCCAAATTCGAAACCTCTTGTCGTTTTTCCTTTTTTTTTTTCTTTGAGAAGACAAAAAAAACAAAAAAAACGGGGGGGGGGGGGGGGGGGGCGTTGTAGTCATGTGGACATCTTTAAAAAATCTTTTTGAGAGCGCGCATGACAGAAACATTGCAAAATATACTCGTATAATACTTTCTGGAGAAGTTTTATTTTCGCGAAGGCAATTTTGACAAGAGAAGCTCTACCCGAGACCTTCCTGACTACCCAATGCAGCGCTGACACTGGCAGGCACGTAGCCATGGGGGGAGGGGGGGGGGGGGGGGGGGGGGGAAGGGAGGGCCTGGCTACGTGCCTGCCCCCGAACAAAATTGTGGTTACGTGCCTGGACACTGGTGAACATCAAAGCTTCCTTTTGCAACAAACGGAAGCTTTGATGTTGTGAAAATGTTATCTGAGTTGAGATATGGGTCTGACGACTGGACAGGTCTACTATCAGTGCAGAAATGATGCGCATGCAGATGTTTATGTATGTCAACAGAAATGTGTTAAGAATTGAAATGACCAAGTGAATACTTATACCCCCACGTTTTCATCCGATTATCCGCGTATTAATGACTTGTTTGTAAAAATAAAACATTCCATGCGCTAAAATCTATTTATGTCTTTTATTGTCAGACTGTTATAGTTATTGATTTTTGCATGTTACCCGAACTTACCCGAATTCCATTTGAAATTCGGGAAAATACTGCCCGATTTTTAACCTCCGATTTTTTCAAAAATATAGAAGCTGAAAACGAAGGGCCCTAAGTATATTTCAGCGGCAAATGTTACCTGTAAGTTAGGTTAGTGGCCAAATGAGCATTCTTAGTTTCGATGACAGCCTTTGTATGCCGAGATAAAAGCACGAAAAATCGGGAATCGCTTGTTCGCGCTGTGACGCGTTGTGTACTTACGTGCAGTAAACACCTCCGTTTCTCAAAAATAATGTGGAACCAGCGTTGGCAGTATAGCGTTTTAGTATTTTCAGTGACGCACTCACGTATTCGTTCAGTTTTTAAATTATTAACGAGTAAAGTATGCTCGTTACCATATTAGCACGTTACTTTTCATTAATACTGTTTTTTTGTTCTAGCTCGAAACTTCGCATCTTGTGAACTTCGCCGAAGTGGGAAAATAACATTCAAAATCTGAATATATTATGGTCTCCACGGCATCATTTCTCCAATCCGATTAAGATTAAAAAAAAGTTATGCGAATTTGGTTTGAAAATATAGTAAACACTAGGAAAACATTCTGTAGAACTACGTATATCCACGGCTTATCGCTGCCAAATAATACTGAAGTCGGAAGTAAAGAAAAAGCAGTCTACGCCTTTCTAAAAAAAACAGACAAACTAACTGATTACATTTACCATAATTTTATTGAAAAATGTCACTGATTACAGTAATCAATTCTGCATGAAAAAGTAATTAAAAATTACCAGAAAGTAATTGAGTACTTTTCACGTTACTTCTTTTTTAAACTTTTTTTTTTTTTTTTTTACGAAATTAATAATTTATGCCGCGACAAAGCAAGAGTGTGACAACCCGTGCACAGGAATCGAGGCTTTCTCGACAGCTCGACAGTCAAAATGTCGCTGGGTGCGTTGACATTCTAATTCTTCTGGTATCTCGGTATCTATTTGTTTCGTTGATTAGGGGTCAAAACAAAGTGTCCAACGTTGGTGCAACATAGATTAATGACGCACCGGCAGACAGAGCGATTTTTGACGCAAAAAAACTCAACTCGATCACTTTAGCTCTTTCGGAAACAATTTATTCCTCGTAATCGATTGCAGCAAAATAGTAATTTAATTGCAGCGAACGTTACCGCAGAAAAAGGAAGTAATTGAAGTGTTAAAGAGTTCCAATAAAATGTAATTGATTAAAAGTAATCAGTTATTTGTAACTCGATACGTGCAAGTCTGAGCAAAAGTAACGTTCGTTAGGTTTTGGACGTAATGGTAACGCTTTTTCTTTACATTTTAGGGGATGGTAACGAATCTTAGTAACGCGTCAATTCTTGACAAACTAACAAGTAACATTTTTGTTACCTTACATTAGGTTTGGGCGATGGATCGATTAACCTTCCGATTAATCAATTAATACTTTAATCGCGATCCTTTTTTAACTCGGTTAATTGGTCGCGTAAGTGTTGCGTAGGTTCGCGAAAGAAGAAAAATGTGTTTTATTATTGTGAGTTCGTATTTTAATTTTAGGATGCATCAGTGTTGTTTCCCACGGTACATTTTCTTAGCATTCCCTGTGACTGTCAGCCAGAGCCATTGCAAGGCGAAATCAATAGTAAAAATGTTTTATAAAAATAGTCAAAAGAAAAATGTGAAGTTTGGACGCTTTTTTATTTTTAAATAGTAAGCCTGGAGGTCACCACAACCGATTAATCGATTAATTAATCAATTATATAATAACAATTATTGGGGTTAAACATTTTAATCAACGCCCCCAGAGTTATTTTTTCGGTAATGGGCGCAACACTGCGTAAAACGATTTTCGCGTGTCCCGTTTTTCGTTCGATTTTCGGGTATGTATTCGCACACGTGTTCCAACCCTTTCAGCGCCGCACACACACGTTCGACCCGACCGCAGTTCCACTATCGTCGGCGATCCTCGGGCCCTGCTCGACAAGCGTTCGAACACGCCCGTTATCTCCCCAAACACGGGCTAGTCCACAGAAAACTGAGCCGAGATTGAGCGGCGCAGACTCGCCGTCTGCACACCCGTCCAGCGAGCGAGCGACTCCGGAAGTCACAAGGTCGACAGCGTCCGTGCTCGCCGCCAATGTGCAACAGCGGCCGCCACGGGAGCAAGCGGCCAAGGCGCGAGCAGGCCCCCCGAGTCCTTGAAAAAGAAGCGGTAAGACCTTTGCAAAAAGAGCGCTCTGGCCGCCGCCATTTTGCGATTCGAGCGACCCCTATCAGCCAGAAATTTCTGTCACCCGCCTGAGCTGTGGAAACCCGGTCAGCGTGACTCCCCACCTGCATTTTGCATTCGGAGTTCGCCGGCTTTTCTTGGAAGTTTTTACTTTATTCGCCTGTTTAGGATGCTTACCCTTTGTATGTTATCTTCCACTGTGAGAACCAGAGAATACCAGGGCTCGTAGCCTGCTCGGCCTTCGCAGGAAACGAACGAAGAGAGCGAACGTCAAGCAGCCCGCGACGCAGGCAATTCGACGTTCTTGGAGGATTATTTCCGTTGAGATAATCTCCAAAAAGCCTTCCCGGCTGTGTTCCGGGTTTTCGCGAAAAATAGGTGATAGGGTCGGGTCCGGGGTGTGGGGACAGAATAGACACGTTCGTTCACTTGCTTTGAAGCTGTGCAAAAAAACTGCTCTCTTCTACATGTGCCCCAAAACACGCCGGATTCCGTCCGATCGTCGTGAAGTGACTATCGTCGACACTGTATATTGAATATGCTGCGTTATTTGAGACCATTCTCAAATCCTGTTCGGATAACGCGGCACCATGGGGTACGTACAATATATATTGTTCGATTGATGAGACTCATTGAATTTCATGTTGTGGACGGGGAATATCCATGCAGTTCGGATATCATGTGTGGTCAAATATTTTGACCTATATAGATTGACACGGCTGAGTGTACGGTGCCGTAAAATGATGAACATAAAATGAAACAAACATTCCAGTTGCATTTGTGCGTACGGGCTAGCCAAAACAGCTTTCATTTCTTTGTTTTTGTTCCCAAAAATAGAGCACTGCTTTCTTAAATACCTCTATAAATTAGGTTCGCCACAGAACACAAAATAAAAAAGAAAACGCGGCAATTCAGCCGCTACCAGCGTCCGGAATTGCGCCTACGCAGGCTGCCACAGCCTACTGACGAGAAACTCCACAGCTCAGCGCAGTCGGGCAACACTGACGTACACTCTCAAAACCAGGGACGCGCGCTGTAAATCGCTTCGTTCGAGACTGCCGCTGGAAAGGTCTATACGCACGCACCGCGCGCACGAGAGCGACACCACCTCAAAAAAATTTCGTATTTTTTTTTATTTCTTTACTTATTTTTCTGTCATGCTGCCCGCGCCAATTCAGTCGGTGGAGAGACGCGAGCCAAGGAGGGCATCAGCGCGGTGGGCACTCCCAGCACCTCCCTGCCGTCAGGGTCGCCAGGCACGATTACCTGTATCCGCCACCTTTGCTAGGCTCTCTGTGGTCACCGTTCCAATGCTTGCAACCTCAAAGCCCGACGTGCGATCTTCATAGGCCCAACACGCTCGCGAATCGATACTTCGGAAAGCGGGCGAAGCCAACACATGACGACCAGCGTCGTTCGACGCAATAGTGAGTCTCAGTATACGAGCGAACGCAACCACTGTGTGTCTGGGTTATCGTTGTTCCACACTCCTATATCCGCCGTACTAAAACTCTCAATGCTGAGCACGAGTTCGCCTGCTTCTTGCACGGGGGTTGCGACGATGGCAGAACGCCGAGCTCTTATTGGCTCCGTCTGAAGGATAGTGGGTAGACCTGAAGGCGTCTAGCTTTGAGGTCTACCCACTATCCTTTCAATCAGAGCCAATCAGAGCTCAGAGTTGTTCTGACGTCACCGTAACCCCTGCGCAGGAAGCAGACGACTTGTTCTCCGCATTGACCAAACGCCGACAAACGAACAAAGGATAATTTTTTTTTTTTTTTTTAAATGCGTCCAAAAGTTAGCATAGACTTTAAGCTACAGGTGAGCTATGTAACCGAAGTCGGTTATAACGAAATAGCTGATATAGCGAAGTGATTTCCCATTCCCGTTGACTTCGTTATAACCGGTCTCGAGAGTACGTAGGTTTGCTCTGGCTGGCGCTTCAGCCGCAGCCATCTTTAGTTGTGGGTTTGGCTGCAGGTTGATTCGGGATTACTCTTTTTCAGTGATGATTTGCTCTATATCTGCAATATCTAGAGTATGCTCCAATGTAATGGTAGCAGGTATTCAAATTTGAAAAGCTACGTCATAAAAAAAAAAGAAATATAAAAACAGAAGTTAAGCGCCTGTGTTAAGTTACGGTTATAAAATGGCGTCTCCTTTGAAATATATGACTGTTCGTATCTGAACCGAAGACAAGAGGTAAAAATGGAGCCCAGGTTCCCAAGAATCTGCAGATAGTATGTGGCAGTTGGGCCATTGATTGACACCTTAATACTTTATTGTATACAATGTTTTTCCTTTCTTTTTTTTTATGGTGTTAAGGGTTTTGTTATTAAAAATCGGAAAACGAAGCCAGTATGCGCCGCGAAAGCCCACAAAACCTCTTAAATATAAATTAATTAGTTAAATGCACTTTAATTCTACGGATGAATTCGGTACAGCCTGTTTTCAGTTGCCTGAACTGTTCTATAATCTTACATCGATACTATTTCCCCGCTAAATTTAGCAGAGAAAAGCCTTCCCATCCAATTCAGCGCGTCAAACTTGGCGTTCAGCTTTATTAGAGACATTCTTTTTGAAATGAATCAATATCCCCAAACATAATCCGCGTAAAGAAAGAAGAAAAAGAAAACGCAACGCAGCAGAACGACGTCAACAAGGCGACTCGAAGGATGGGGACCTTGTGTAAACGTGAGCGCAGCGATTAGGCCGTGTCTCCGGCGCCCAAGAGGCTTTCTGGCAAGCGCGAGTTTGGGCCGTCCACGATTTGGCTCAGGATCTTAATTCACCCGGCTGAGAGGCTCCGTGACGTAATTCCGTCTGCAGTCTCCGCACCGCTGTACGAGTGCGCGCCAATCCGTCTGGCGAAACAGGTCCGCCCCCTCGGCCTCGTACGGGCATTGCCGCTGCGGCGTGCCAACTTGGCTTCCCCCGATCCGATTCATTCCGATTCAGCAATTGAGGTGCCCTGGTTCGCGGAATTTACTGCAAACGCACAATTTATTCGTGTCATTTTTTTTTTAATTATCGTCAGTCACGGTGACTAAAGCCCTTCTTTGATCAAATTCACACTTCGTGTTTCTTCCGAGTCTACCGACGATTACGACAAGGTTTCTTGTGTGAACCATAAAAACATGTGCCTCGAAGCCGTTCGCTTCCAAGAGCGGCTCATTGCAGAGTTGCGGCGCCATCTGCTTCCAAGAGCTGTACGAGGCAAGGACCTCGTGCTTTTGTGCATTGGGCGTTACTTGAAAGGCAAACACGAACCTATCAAGGGGAAATGTGACCGCTCTTCTACGACACCAGGCTCAATCACACTCGCTGCAGGCGACGTCTTTAGCATTTCGTTAAAGGGGCCATGAAAAGATTTTTCTGCATTCCCTAAATACTGTTTAGAAATACTCCCTAACGTTAATAACCGAATATACTTTCCCTAGCTTTTCTTTCTAGGCAATAACAGTCACCAAAAAGCTTAGAGAAATATGAGCATCGTTCATCCCCTCAACGCGGAGCCAAAACAAGCGGCCACGTGGCCTGGTGCCTATCCTATATATGCCGCTAACGTTAATTATAGCCACGCGCTGGGGTCGGCAAAGTAGAAAACACGTGCTGAGCTCCAGGCATTGTTAGATTTCGGCTATTTTCATCACCGCATTGGTTGGACTCGAATGTCCGCCGAGACATTGATTGTTACGTGTCGAAGTCGAGTACTCATGAAGTTCTCGCGTCCAACCTATCAGCCGCGCTCAACTGTCGTCAGACGAGTAGCTCCAATCCCACAACTACGTCATCAAGCTTTGCGAAGGCAAGACTGAAAAAAATAGTCCCCTTTTATCCTCGCAATTTCACCGCAACCCAGAAGCTTCTGAATCAGTGGTGGTCCGCGCCACTGATTCAGAAGCTTCTGTATACTTTGGTGAATATACTTTGGTGGTGGAGGGCGGCAGACAAGAACCAGTATGCTCTGTGAGGTTATGAACATTCCAACCCGATATCGCTTCATGACCCCTTTAATCCCGGCAAAAGAGAGCCCCTCGGCAGGCCTTAGTGGGGAGCAGAATCAAGCGGCCGTGAGTCCATCCGATCAGCCAGATAGAAAATCATCCTAGTAAAACCACCCGCGACACAAGAATGTATCATGCTCGTGAACTATAGCCATTAAAACGCATGGTGTGGCCAAACCCTCAGACAGTCCGCAACCACTTTCTGAGAGCTGTATAACGGTGCAAAATCCCACAAAAAAAAGAAAAAAAAAAAAAGAAAAGAGGTTTTTTTTTTTAATGTGCCTATCAGACTCTCTTCGAGACGAGTTATAATAAAATCATTCGGAATCTCTGCGTATTGTAGGGCTTTCATTGATCCACACTATAATGTAGTCCCCGAGAAAAAAAAGAGTCCATATGTTTTTCTATTGCCCTGAAATGAATGGGCGGTTTAGTAATATAGGACTTGGTATATGTGGGAACTAACAGATTTTAAACGATATGAGATCAAAAACGACCTTTTTCAAGATTGACTTCAGTGCCCCTTCAATAAGAAATGCGCGCTCAAAAGAAGTCCTTTTCTCTCTCCGAAACGCGTCGTTCCTTCCCGATGGGACCTCAGCGGAGCGTGTACCCTGAAAGAGAATAATAGAGCAGCAGTATCCGATTGTTCTGGCTTGGAGCGAAAGGAAGCGTTTGGAAATACTCGACTTCGAGTGGAAGTGGGGAAATGACGCAATCTTTGGCTGCGGACTTCGTTTCGGGCTTCGAGACTCGCGAAACAAGCGTAGAGTTTCTCCGCCGCCATCGCAGATGTTGTGTGCTCTTGGTCCCCCCCCCCCCCCCTTTTTTTTTATTATTATTATTATTTCCAAGGTTTGCAGAAAGAGACGTCACCGACACCCCTAGTGCAATCGATATGGCACAGCCCCTCGTTGTCGCAATCCAGAAAGACAAGGTGCGATTCGGTCCGCCTTGCCGCACAGATGATCGCGTCCAATATCGCTTGATTGGGGTTTTGAAAAGGTTCTATGGTGTTGTTCTGTTGATCTGTGTTTTTTTACTTTTAATATAGGCATTCAACTTTATCACGTAATGCCCGCATGGGCATTCAGGGAAATCAAATGGTGATGAGAATAATTTAGCGCTTATTAGAACGTATACACACACGCAAGATGTCGATAAAGCGCGAAACAACAACAGCAACAACAAACAGATGGTTTAATTATTACCTCCTCAGACCCGAAAAGTTTTCACAAAAACCTTTCTTTGGCGGTTTTTATTACTCATTTGGCCACCAAAAACACGACAAAAAAATTGTTTTACTGTACGGTAAGGCAAAGTACTATAAAAACAGAGACCCAGTGTCCACACCCGTGGACACTGGGTCTCTGTTCCCGTTTTTCCTCACACATGAAACTCAAAGAAGCAGCTCCTGCCAATCTCAATGCACAGGTAGACATTGCACCGGGAACATCGGTGTCGCGTCTCAGGCACGTAGCCAGGGGGGGAGGGGGGGCATGAAGCCCGCCCGCCCCCCCCCCCCCCCCCCCCCCCCGAAATCTTTCATTTTGCTGGGGCCTCCTTCCCCCCCCCCCCCCCCCTTCATACAGCATTTTCCTCCCTCCCTAATCTGAGTATGTTTATACTGCGACCACTTAGCATTCATTAGGCCACAGTTACACTACTTTCATTGAGCCGCAATTAAGCCGCAATTAAGCCGCAATTAAGCAACAATTAAGCCGCAATTAAGCCGCAGTTGACCCGCATGATGACAGAAGTATCAGCGGAGGGCACGCCCCGAGGATATGTTCGTAGCGTGTTCGTTTCACACGTATACGTATGATTCTAACACGTCTGCAGGGAGTTTTTGTACACGACCGTTGTGACGCGTCCCATACTAGGAAGAAAGACGCCTCCTCAGACAGCGTCTGCTAGCCTGTCTTTTTGTATGACGTATTAGAGGCGTGAGCGCGACTTTAGCTTTCATTACAGCGAGCTCATATGACGCACCGGCGCCACAGGGGACCGCAGCGGACGCTATACGAGCCATCCAAAGCCAATCCAATGCCTCGTGATCGTCACGTGACCTGCTCAGCGACGCGCGGGACGCGCCGCCAGGTGATAGACTAACGGCGTCGGATAGGCCCGATTGGCTGGCGGCTTCCGTGCTTCGGTCCATCGGACGGTGAAACGGAGCACGGTAAACAGCCAGCCATGGGAACGACAGCCCCGCTGCGTTCTCAATGCGAAGGAATCTATTTCCATGCCGCAGCAGCGTTAGATAGCGACACTCAACACCGCCGGCGATGGAGCACCGGCATCCCTGGCTCCAATATACTTCTAAAAAAAAAAAAAAAAAGACAAAATGGATGTAGATTACCGAGCGTCGGGTACGCGTCTGTCTAATACTCCTTCAAGGAGACTGAGTAGTTCATTACCAAAACCGGATGCTTCTCTTTGATTTCCCCGATTAGCTTATCGCGATCTGTCATTCGCGTAATCAAGAAACGCGGGACATGGTGTGTTTTTTCATGTTCTCTTTTTAGTTAGCGGATTTAATTTAGCCGGAAGGTTAGCCTCGACGAATATTTCCGCACGGTTTAATTTCGCGTAAAGCTCAAACGGAGAGAATCGCTTGCGAGCGGGAGCGGGTTTGAATAGGACCTGGAGATATGGTGCATTGACGTCATTTCTGCGACCGGAAGTTGATAAGTTTTCGCGCGGCTCGTGGGAAATTTGCCGACCCCTCCAGACCGATTCGCCCGAAAGACCATTAGAAACTGTTTGCTCTGTTTCGCATTTTCGCCGCCAGGCCGCCGAAGATTTAGGTACACGTTTTACGGGCGAGAGCTCTGTCGTTTCTACAAGTTCACGTCACCGCCGGCGGGTGGCGTTCCCACCAGTGCAGTTGGACAGAGAGTTAAGATATAAGATCTTCGGCGTCTCGTGAGCATCGGGGTTGCACGCGGAACCAAAGCATGGCGGAAGGCAAGGGGCGCGAGCTGGAAGGCGGGCGTTTGAATGAGACGCCCCGCCGTTCTGATTCTCTCAGTGGCTATAGACAGTATAGTAATTATAACAAAAAAAAATCGTCAGCCTTTTTTTTTTTTTTTTTTGAGGTGTGGGGGGGGGGGGGGGGTGTTGTTATTTGCGGCTTGACCAATCATGCACAGAAACAAGCTCAGAACGGCAGCGCATTCGCTGTGTGTGATTGGCATAGTAGACGACAGCGAACGCGCAAATTCGATGAGCGCCATGAACACGCGCTTCTGGTCTCTGCTTGATTGGAGTCTCCGGATCCTCTGGAGCGCAAGTTCGTCTGCTTCCTTTGCAGGGGTTGTGGTGACGTCAGAAACACTCCAAGCTCTGATTGGTATCTAATGGAAGGATAGTGGGTAGACCTCGAGGCAGCTTGCTTTGAGGTCAACCCAGTATCGATCAATCAGAGCCAATCAGAGCTCGGACTCTTTCTGACGTCACCACAACCCCTGCAGAAGAAGGAGACGAACATACGCTCCGCATAGGGTAGGTTTGGTTCGGACTTAAAAGTGAAACGAAGTATAGGTCGTATTGCCTCGGGTTCCCCTCAAAAAGCAGATTTTAGCCTTGACTGCTCGTGCGTTTCCCCCGCGCCATTTCGTTCGTCCGGCTATCAGCGATCCCCATAAGGTCACACAATCAGTGTCCTCGCGTCCCCGACGCAGGCAGTCATAAAAACGATTCACAACGCACTGGCCGAATCGATTCGAGAACAGCTGCCACACGCGTGACGAAGGCTGCTGCGCATCAAATGGCATCCATAGCAGCAGCTGGTGCCAAACCATCCGTGTTTAGCTGCAGTATATCCGACTGCGTTGCTTAACTTTCGCCTAAAAGCCCGCATGCCTGCTGCATTTCCGTGCTGTCGATCCCCCCCCCCCCCCCCCCCCCTAAATTCCCTTCCCCGCCTGTTTTGACGCATTGCTCTTTGACTTTTTTTTTTTTTAATGCCTTGTGCTCGGTTCAGGCTGACGCAACCATGACTGACCGTGCGAGTTATAGCCCTACATTCGGAGCACCCGATGCGTGACTCAATAGGACCCATTTTCAAACATCCATAAAGCGACACTGGCGGTCACCATGTTTTGGGTCCTTGCCGAACGCTTACGCCACACTCGTGCCCAATGCGTCCTCAGTGTATACCTACCCAACAAATGGCAGGCTCGGATAATGGCGCGACATGCCACAAGATGGCGCGCACTTTTGAATAGGGCCTATTGTCTACATCTTGTAAACCCTGAGATGGGGAACGATAAAAAAAACTTGGAAATTCATCTCAGGGTTTACAACATGTCGATTAATTACCAGCTCGCCTGCACTCTATCACTGCTTAAAATTCTATTGTCTACGTGTTTATCCGAGAGCACCATTCCTGTCTCTCTCTCTCTTACTTCTAATTTCTCTTTCGTAAATAATCTACACTGAAGATCCAGTCAGTTCCTCTCGGTCTTTGTTAAACGCGGTGCGTAACGAATTAATTCACTATGGCAGACGGTATGGCAATGACGGTATTCTGGGTGCGGCTATTCGTTTTAATACTATATTAATGCCCCCAATAATCAAGAAAGACCGAGAGCAACCGACTGCATCCTCGGTAAAGATGAATTACGAAAGAGAAATGAGACAGGAACGTGTTCTCGGACCGACACGTAGATAGTAGACCTTATTCAAAAGTGCGCGCCATCTTGCGGCTGCTGCACCAAGGGGTGGAGGGGGCAACCGCAGAGATTTGACGTCACGGACGCACGTGACGCCACTGGCGAAGCATGGCCCAGATATATTTTGTCGACCTAAGAATCGACATAAAACGTTGTCCATATGCCTAAAGACTAACACCCGAACTTCCACTGCTAACATGCAAAACAAAAAGAGTCCGCAGATACGCTCGAAGCATACATACGTATGAACGAAACAAGCGTGATTCGAGCACGCTTTAGGCATGATCTCATCACGCCTAAAGATGTACGAGCAGGGCGACATGGGCGGCTCAACGGCGGCCCTGGCGCCGAGCGAGCCACGCATGTGGACCAAGGGCTCTCTCACTCGGTCAGGAAATGCGCGGGAGGACACCGGATCCGCGACTCCGAGCCCGGCCCCGTTGCTATAGGACCCAGCCGTCACGCGCGTTCGCCCCGCCGCGTTGCGAAAGCCTTTCGCTCCGCCGCGACACTGCGGGGGAGTCGCACATACAACACACGCGCCACGAAGCACGTGCCCGCGCGAGGAAGCGCAGCGACGGCGCGGCTCGGGCGGAGAGCCCAGATTTACGAGAGGCAGCAGCCTCGGAGAGCGTCTGCTATCATTACGCGCATTCACTTCAAGAACCGTTGTGAAAAAAAAGTCCGGCTCACCGCGGGTCGTTCCTAGTTTGCCCCTTTATGTGGTGAAATAAAATGTATGTGGGTGCATTTTAAACTAGCGATATAATCAAGACGTATACACGTTTCAAACGCTAAGAAGTCTCCGTTCCCTGACGGCCAAATGTTGCAAGAACTACTTCTCGTGGCGTATGAAGAATGCCCAAATCTTGATTTTATCTTGATGTGACAACGAGTTTAGTAGCAGGAAACGGTTAAACTTGGGAGGAAAAGAAAAACGAGGTAGCTTGGCTAGGGTCGTCGTATCCGGCCGGGATGGGGGATTGGAAGTAAGATGGGAAGGGGGGGGGGGGGGTCTGCCCCCCCCCCCCCCCCCCCCCCCTAAACGCGGCCATGAGGTCTCGTGCCCAGGAAATGGCGACCGTCAAAGTTGCTTGATGGGGTTTTCAAAGTACACCTCAGTGTTTTTGGGGTTTATTTTTCTGCGAGTTCGCAACCGTTATTCCAGGGTTAATTCCGCCCCGCATATTCGGCATTTTCCCGTATCAATCTTTGGTTTCGGATAAAAAAAATCGGAGTTCATCTGGGATTTTGTTATGGAAATTGGGGAACGGGAATGGAACTCCTCAACTTTCAGGAAACATGCGCGCGACCCGAATACTTTGAAAAACGCCTCCGTACCGATAATGCAAGAAACCGAAATAAGCTGTGTGACTCCGAAGAAAAGAAGTAACCTCACGGGTGTG
>NW_024609883.1:78898553-78941053 GCF_016920785.2 Ixodes scapularis
GAAAAAAAGACAAAATGGATGTAGATTACCGAGAGTCGGGTACGCGTCTGTCTAATACTCCTTCAAGGAGACTGAGTAGTTCATTACCAAAACCGATGCTTCTCTTTGATTTCCCCGATTGGCTTATCGCGATCTGTCATTCGCGTAATCAAGAAACGCGGGACATTATGTGTTTTTTCATGTTCTCTTTTTAGTTAGCGGATTTAATTTAGCCGGAAGGTTAGCCTCGACGAATATTTCCGCACGGTTTAATTTTGCCTAAAGCTCAAACGGAGAGAATCGCTTGCGAGCGGGAGCAGGTTTGAATAGGACCTGAAGATATGGTGCATTGACGTCATTTCTGCGACCCGGAAAGTTGATAAGTTTTCGTGCGGCTCGTGGGAAATTTGCCGACCCCTTCAGACCGATTCGCCCGAAAGACCACAAGCAACCGTTTTGCTCTGTTTCGCATTTTCGCCGCCAGGCCGCCGAAGATATAGGTACACGTTTTACGGGCGAGAGCTCTGCCGTTTCTAAAAGTTCACGTCACCGCCGGCGGGTGGCGTTCCCACCTGTGGAGTTGGACAGAGAGTTAAGATATAAGATCTTCGGCGTCTCGTGAACATCGGGGGTGTACGCGCAGCCAAAGCACGGCGGAAGGCAAAGAACGCGAGCTGGAAGGCGGGCGTTCGAATGAGTCGCCCCGCCGATCTCATTCTGTCAGTTGCTATAGAAGTGATTATGTCAAATAAAAAAATCGCAGTTTTTTTTTTTTTGGTGTGTGTGTGTGTGTGGTGGGGGGGGGGGGGGGGGGGGGTTATTGGCGGCTTAACCAATCATGCACAGAAACAAGCTAAAAATGGCAGCGCATTCACTGTCTGTGATTGGCATAGTAGATGCGCGCGAACGCGCAAAGGCGACGAGCGCCATGAACATGCGCTTCTGGCTCTGCTTGATTGGAACCACGGGATCCTCTGGGGAGCGCAAGTTCGTCTGCTTCTTTTGCAGGGGTTCCGGTGTCGTCAGAAAGACTCCAAACTCTGATTGGTAGCTAATGGAAGGATAGTGGGTAGACCTCGAGGCAGCTTGCTTTGAGGTCTACCCACTGTCGATCAATCGGAGCCAATGAGAGCTTGGAGTCTTTCTGACGACACCGTAACCCCTGCAAAAGAAGCAGACGAACATACGCTCCGAGTGTAGGCTTGGGTCGGACTTAAAAGTGAAACGAAGTATAGGTCGTATTGCCTCGCATTCCCTTCAAAAAGCAGATTTTAGCCTTGACTGCTCGTGCGTTTCCCTCGCGCCATTTCGTTCGTCCGGCTATCAGCGATCCCCATAAGGTCACACATCAGTGTCCTCGCGTCCCCGACGCAGGCAGTCATAAAAACGATTCACAACGCACTGGCCGAATCGATTCGAGAACAGCTGCCACACGCGTGACGAAGGCTGCTGCGCATCAAATGGCATCCGTATACCAGCAGCTGGTGCCAAACCATCCGTGTTTAGCTGCAGTATATCCGACTGCGTTGCTTAACTTTCGCCTAAAAGCCCGCATGCCTGCTGCATTTCCGTGCTGTCGATCCCCCCCCCCCCCCCCCCCCCCTAACTTCCCCGCCTGTTTTGACGCATTCCTCTTCGACTTTTTTTTTTTTTTGTTTAATGCCTGGTGCTCGATTCAGTATCACGCAACCATGACTGACCGTGCGAGTTATAGCCTAGATTCGGAGCACCCGATGCATGACTCAATAGACCCTATATTTCAAACATCCATAAAGCGACACTGGCGGTCAGCATGTTTTGGGTCCTTGCCGAACGCTTACGCCGCACTCGTGCCCGATGCGTCCTCAGAGTAGTACCTGCCCAACCAATGGTAAACTCGGATAATGGCGCAACACGCCACGAGATGGCGCGCACTTTTGAATAGGGTCTATTGTCTACGCGATGATCCGAGAACACATTCCTGTCTCTCTCTCTCTCTCTCTCTCCTACTTCTAATTTCTCTTTTGTAAATAATCTACACTGAAGATGCAGTCAGTTCCTCTCGGTCTCATCCTTTTCCTTTCAATGTTTGGTCACACGTTTGTTCTGTAGAACTTCGCAGCACAGCACGTCTATCAATCTATCAATTCACTTTGAAAGACGGTATCGCAGTGACGGTATTCTGGGTGCGGCTATTCGTTTTAATACTATGTTAATGCCCCCATTAATCGAGAAAGACCGAGAGCAACCGACTACATCCTCGGTAAAGATGAATTACGAAAGAGAAATGAGAGAGGAACATGTTCTCGGACCGACACGTATAGATAATATACTTTATTCAAAAGTGCGCGCCATCTTGCAGCTGCTGCACCAAGGGGTGGAGGGGGCAACCGCAGAGATTTGACGTCACGGACGCATGTGACGCCACTGGCGAAGCAAGGCCCAGATATATTTTGTCGACCTAAGAATCGACATAAAACGTTGTCCATATGCCTAAAGACTAACACCCGAACTTCCACTGCTAACATGTAATACAAAAATAGTCTGCAGATACGTTCGAAGCATAGATACGTATGTACGAAGCAAGCGTGATTCGAGCACGCTTTAGGCGTGATCTCGTCACGCCTAAAGATGTACGAGCAGGGCGACATGCGCGGCTCAACGGCGGCCCTGGCGCCGAGCGAGCCCCGCATGTGGACCAAGGGCTCTCTCACTCGGTCAGGAAATGCGCGGGAGGACACCGGATCCGCGACTCGGAGCCCGGCCCCGTTGCTATAGGACCCAGCCGTCACGCGCGTTCGCCCCGCCGCGTTGCGAAAGCCTTTCGCTCCGCCGCGACACTGCGGGGGAGTCGCACATACAACACACGCGCCACGAAGCACGTGTCCGCGCGAGGAAGCGCAGCGACGGCGCGGCTCGGGCGGAGAGCCCAGATTTACGAGAGGCAGCAGCCTCGGAGAGCGTCTGCTATCATATACGCGCATTCACTTCGAGAACCGTTGTGAAAAAAAAAGTCCGGCTCACCGCGGGTCGTTCCTAGTTTGCCCCTCTAAGTGGTGAAATGAAATTTATGAGGGTGCATTTTAAACTATAGCGATATAATCAAGATGTCTACGCGTTTCGAACGCCAAAAAGCCTTGTTTGGTTCCCTGGCGACCAAATGGTCTTGTAAGAACTACTTCTCGCGGCGTATGAAGAATGAGCATATCTTGATTTTAGCTGGATGTGGCAAGTGTAGCAGTAGAATACATTTAAACTTAGGAGTAAAGAAAAACCGAGGTAGCTTGGCTGTAGGGTCGTCGTATTCGGCGGGGATGTGAGATTGGAATTTAGGTGGGTGGGATGGATATTATGTGTCAGCTTCGTTTGTCTGGGGGTACGTCACCCAGTCTTTATATCGTAGCTGTCGTAAATTTTGCGGGAGTTTATAGGTTGTTTCTTGTCGTTCTTCGCTTGTGGCTATGTATTCCCAGACGAGGTGTCTGCCGGTAGCCGGGGTACCAGGTAGGCGATAGACCCTTTTCAAAAATGCGCGCCATATAATAATTACTTCTAATTATCCGAGCCCGCCATTGTTTGGGCACTCGTTCGCAGCATGTATTGGACACGAGGGCGGAGTCAGAGTTCGGCGTGATTTAGTTCGTATCGAGAACGGGTGCTGCGTCAGCGTGCAGCGAGGACTGGGATCCAATCACACGTCTCGCAGGGGCCTATTTATGGGTCACGCTTGGGAGGGGGGGGGGGGGGGGGGCGCTAAGAGGTGCATTACGGATCTATTTTGTTGGCCCAAGATTTTCTGTTACCAAAAACTAAACGTTTGGCTGGTGTATATCAATTTCTTAGTTGAAAAAAGTTGACCTTAAAGGGAAGCTGAAACGCTTCTTGAAAAAAACGAGTTAGAGGTGAATTCTAGCGTATTTTTATCCCGTGAATCTGAATATCACATTCGTTTTCCCTGAAGATGCAAGTAAAAGCGAGAAAACGTGAAAAACCTCCGGCCAGTCGTGACGTCATACTAGGATCATTGGGCCGCCAAGCGCGTGTCGCTCGTGTGGGCAGCGCGTGCAATGGCAAGCTTGCCAGGTATATTTTTCCGTAATGACGGCAGTCGTAACGTCTCTTTCTAACCTTTTTTGAAAATAGCAAGTATGCGCGTGCATAGCTTTGACAGGCGCTGAAGATGCGCGTGAGCAGAGATTCCGAAAAGACCTAGTGTGACGTCACGCCCCGGGAACGAGGGGCTTCGGCGGTACTTTGAAAATTAATTTCTGAAGCCTCCGTGCACCAAATTGAAAAATAATCTCGATATTCCCGATCCTGGAGGTAGAATGAAGGTGATTGAAGTGTTTTTTCTCAAATACAGAACCGCTTCAGTTTCCCTTTAAGGAAAAAGGAGACCCTCTCCCGCCCTCTCTAAATGCGGCGATGAGGTTTCGTGCCCAGGGAATGGCGACCGTCAAAGTTGCTTGATGGGGTTTTCAAAGTACACCTCCGTGTTTTCGGGGTTTATTATTCTCCGAATTCGGAACCGTTATTTCGGGGTTAATTCCGCACCACATATTCGGCATTTTCCAGTATCAATATTTGGTTTCGGATAAAAAAAAATCGGGGTTTATCTGGGATTACGTTATGGAAATTGGGGAACGGGAATGGAAGTCCTCAACTTTCAGGAAACATGCGCGCGACCCGAATACTTTGAAAAACGCCTCCGTACCGATAATGCAAGAAACCGAAATAAGCTGCCTGACTCCGAAGAAAAGAAGTTACCTCGCGGGTGTGTGTGTGTGCGTGTGTGTGTGAGTCTGGGGGGGGGGGGGGGGGGGGAAGGCGCGGGATCAACAGAAAATAAAACTACAGATAAAGATGTATTCACAGGAAACTCAGATCTGTCCCCGACTTTTTTTTTTTTTTAAACCCAATTTTCGGGGTTTATCGGTATTAACGGCACTTACGCGCACGCGCGTGTTGCCGCGTGGCGAGAAGGATACCACGTCACCCTTATCGGGCAGTGGGAAGCACTCTCAAATCGAGGCCCACTGAGCTCGAGTGCGTCTGCGACGCGCTCGGCAGCTTTTTGGTGTTGCGTAGTACTACGCGGCTTCGCGCGACGCGCGTCGAAGATCGTCGATCCTTAACGGTGCTAATGGGTTTCTCCGAAACGACGAACTCCATCGACGAAATCGTTTCGTTCGACTTGACTCCGCGGAGACGGCGTCGCTGTACTGAGAGAAATGCGGGGAGTTTCGTCGTCGTCGACGTGAAAGCGACAATAATTTTGTTTTCTCCTTTTCTTCTTTTTTTTTTGCCGAGAATGTCTTTTTGAGGACACTGCTGAAGGATCGGTGGCCGTGTGTGCTTACCTAAAACCGAGGTCGTATATCCCATAGTAAGATATCCTGTTCATTCCTTTAGTTTGAAGTGGCGGGTCCCAGAATGTAGGAACACATTCTTCATTTCATCAAATAAACATTCAACTGAAATGAATTGTCCCGCACGTGCCTTCAGATCAGCGATGGATGGGGCGTAACTATCTGCTTCTTTCTACCATTGGAAAATGTGCGCGGAGTTGCGCTCGACTTTGAGCACGCACTAATACTTTCCGGGAAGAAACGGTTTAATATTCCAGGAAAAGGCCCACTTGATGCAAATTCCGGCTATTGTAGACGGCTATCACAGTTGTACGAGTGACTCAATGCGCGAGGAAGCTTGCATAGTTACGGTAAAAAAACAAAAATTAATGAAAAACAAAAAGCGACTGAAACTGGGGATTTCTCCGAACAACTGCTGCGTTTAAAGCTTCAACCAGAAATGTGAAATGCTTCAGTTATTACTTTTTATACAGCTTTCTCCGCATTTTGCCCGCATTCCGCCCTTCGCAACACGTGTGGAGCAACCCATACACGGAAGATAGAGGTCACGCGCGATCTGTCATATCCACTCACGCCTCTATAAAACAAAGCGAATGATCAGTGCATAACTCTCGAATGACGCATACCTCGTGCATCGCCATCAAATTTTACATCGAGTGGACAAGTGTGTATAGATATACAGATATATGTTTGTTTTTTAACGCACTCCTAGTTTGTTTGTGGATCGACGGCACCACCGTAGGGTCAGAGGTATCGATATTAACAAAGACCACTTCTTCACCTCTATTTATAGCTTGGTCTTGACTCTTGTAGCAGCCGGTAGCGCCACCGCGTAGTGAAGTGACGTCGGAGAGTTTGAGTTGGTGTGCACATGGCTTGGACGTGACGCTGTAATATCGTATGCTGGTGTACTAAGATCATATGACGGGCTAGTTGGTTATACGTTACACAAATAAAGGTAGCACTAAAGACGAGGGCAGCTCGAAGACACAGACACGGACAAGAGCTGGCTCACAACTGACGTCTAGTGAAGAATCAAAGGAAGATAAAGCAGAAGTGCAAGGACACATAGCGACATAAGAAAGAAGACTAATGAAGACAAGAGAACGCAGATTATTTTTGACATCAAAATTAAGAACTAAAAAAGTGAGATTAAAAACTTAAAAATATTGCACTAATAAAAGCACGGAAAAGAAGAGAAAATGAAAAGAAAAACTCTGCAAAGAAACAAGTTGGGATGGAAGCCTACTCCAATAAAGTGAAAGAAAGAAAAAAAAAAAAAAGAAAGAAGCCTGTGAAAATTACGAAGTGATCACCGGCGGGACATCTCGCTCTACACGTACGAGATTGCCAACATTACCTCCTTATTCCAACAAAATCCTAAGGCAATTAAGCCATCAAAGAACGAGAGAAATTTATCAGGCGCAAATCATAGCAGCTGAAAGGGATACATGCATCAGTGCACTGTCGGTCGGCGAAGGAACTGCTCTACAATCTTTTGTCTGAGAACGTCGTTTAACTACCGTAATTTTGAGAAGTTTCTTCTTTCTTTTTCTTTATTGGAGTAGGTTTTCATTCCAATTTGTGTCTTTTTTTTATTATAATGCAATTAAGTGCAAAGGTGCAAGTGAGCTGGACAAGAGTGACGAAAATAATCCCTGGAGAAGGGAAACAAGAGGGACAGCCAAACACAGCCAGTGGAGCGCTCTACCAAGTGGGATAACCAGGGGTTAGACGTCAGTAGACCTCACAGGCTTTATCAGCTGCAACCAGTCTAACACCAACAAGGGTGAAAGGCTTGCATTTTAACGTTATGATTATAATGCAATTAAATACAAAGTTGCAAGAGAGCGTTGCAGCTTTTTTCTTTCCATTTTCTCTTCTGCTTCGTGCGTTTATTAGTGTCGATTCTTTATTTTTACTTCGCTTCTTTTCTTTTTTTTTTAATTTTTAAGTCAAAAATAATGTTTGCTTTCTTTCGTCTTTGGTAGCCTTTTTCTCATGTCGTATATCTCCTTGCACTTCTGCTTTAACTTCCTTTTTTTTTTTTTTTTTTGACTAAACGTCAGTTGTGAGTCAGCGCTTGTCCGTGTCTGTCTTTTACTTCTTCTCATCTTTAGCGCTACCTTATTTGTGGAACATATGCTGGCGGTTGTTCCCACTCATACAGCCCCCCCACCCCCTCCCCCCAAAACCCGACCAAAAGGAAAAAAATGAAAAAGAAGGAAAAAAAACATTGGGTAGTTGAAAAGGAACGATCATTTCCCAACGGGCTCGTTATGTCCGAACAGTCATGCCTCGTTATTAGAGAGCTTTAGTAGATCGTTCCGATCATCCGGATAACGATGCCGATACTTTGCCGCCTCGTTTGTGCATGCGTCGTATCGTTAGCGGGTACCGTTATCGCAGGTATCAGAAGGATTCGCTAGAACTCTGTACTATGCGCACCTCCGTCACCCCCCCCCCCCCCTTTTCCCTAAAAAAAATTATAATATGGGTTAATTGTTTATAAAATCGAGACCAACAATATGTCATGCATTTACCCAGTTCGTCCCCGGAAGATTATCTGTCTATAATGGGGTATTCCTATAAACCAGACATATACCTGTACCAGTAGTGTACCCGATGCAAATCACTGCATAAAACGTTGCATCCCTCTAAGACTTAGCATCCCAAATAAGGGAAAACCGGAAACGAACCGGCCACCAAGTTGGCTCAATTAGACGTACGCAGCTGATGCGAATAATGTATCAGAATGCGACATTTAATTCCAACATGGCCGCCAAACTCAGTTAATCCGAAACAAGGCGATAAATCTCCGTCTTCTTAGGGGTGTACGTCCAGAGAGATAGTGCGTCCAGCCACACAAATTTTCTTGGCAGCATTGGATCGGATTACAGACAAGGTTAATCCGACCTATATAATATATGCCGTAAGCGAAAAGGTATGCACTACAACCGCCTCCCCCCCCCCCCTCGAAAAAAACACATAAAGTAGTGGTACATTAGATGCATAATCTGCATGTTGGCATAATCTTCCACCTCCAGGGTACGTGATCCTAATGGCTAATTCACTTCATTTAACATTGATGGTCCGTTATAGAAGAGCCAGTAGCATCTAATCTGCGCGCTTTGCTGCATCTTACAAGTCCCATATCGAGAGTTCGCCAGCACCGCGTAAACATGACCCATATAGTAACAGATGTTAATTCTAACGCCATTTGACTCGTAATTCGACAGGTGCTCGTGCTGTTTCTAAGACCGGTTCTTATATTCTGCGTTTAGCATTAGCCATATATTTGCTCGCCACTCGCGTGTATACATTCTCCTTACGTAAACGAAATCCATCCTGTCATTTTGGAAAAAAAAAATATTGTTTTGTGTATTCTACTTTTTCGTTGTACACTTTAGGCGTGTGACGTCAGGCAGACTCCAGACTACTGCAAGATAACTAAAAATGCTTACGAGCGCGATCTTAACGAATCTGCTTCGTCCTCTTGTGTGTTTCTTTCGTTTTAAGTCAATGTAAATCACCAACACGCTCAAGTGTTTAATTAACCCCCTATTTTCCCAAGCTAACTCTGGTCGTTTTCGGGGGCACTTTAGAAATCGAACCTTCACGTGACAAAGGCGTGATTGGTTCGGTCGTTGACAGCAAACGTGCAAGTACGGCGTGCGGCGTGACAATGCACTTTTGGGACTACTTGATTGGTTTCATGGCGAATCGTATCGTCGGACCCGGTCGGACTTTTTTTTTTTTAATTGAGACGGAGTGTAGGAAAGCAATTACCTCTCGCGTGACCGTAGCGATGATGTGAACCGACGAGAATGAAACGAATGAGAAAGAGAGGCCGGCATTGATATATGCGTCAAACACCTAACCTAACTAAAGGTGGCCGTAACTGAGCGATAAGCTATTATGCAACGCAGTGCGCTCTAACTGAGGAAACGACAAGGTTGTGCGCCTTTTTTTTTCTATATTATTCACCGCCTATGTACCGGTGGAAGTAAACTTACGGCACCGCCATTAATTTTACTGGCGCCGGCGTAACCGCCCTTGTTTCCCCGGGCGTAATGTACGGTGACACTAACCGAGAAGGCCACTTTATCCGGTGTGACTATAATCGGGGTTCATTCCCAGTGTCATGTCGTCGCCGCCGCCGCCGCCGCCACCGACCGACAACGCGGGAAAAAGTTATTCCGCCGCAGTTTCCGGGCTTGCCGTGCAAGTGCGCGACAAAAAATCAAAATAAAAATCGGGAAATAAATAAAAAAGGGTCCGAAACAAAAAAAAAAAAAAGAGTAAAAGCGAAGCAACCCCACTCTTCCGCGGAGATGAAGGTCAGCCAAAGTGACGTCACCGTGACGTCACGCTCGTGACGTCACGCGTCGCGCCGCACGTGACGTACCGTTCCCAGCTGGCTGGCTGCCCGAGCGAGGCTCGCCGCCCGCCGCCAGACTCGCGGTTGCTGCGCTGTCACATTAGCTGAGAAAAGTGTCCACGTTATCCGGCTCGGGTTGAGCTAGTTACGTAGGTGGACGCACGTAGCTTGCGTACTCGAGCGTGCTGTTAAACTCCTCCTTTAATCTTATTTTTTTTAAGGAAGCAAGCTTTTGGATTCCTGGACGCAACTTGTTATCAGCACGTGGTCTGCACAAAAGCGTCACCCGGAAATGCCTAGCTACAATAAAGTGTTATAATATGCGAGAAGGGACCTGAACTCACTATTTAAAAGCGGAGTTTTCTCGCTTAATTTTTTAATGTTTTTCATCTCCTTCTCGACTTCTATTTATATATATATATTTATATTTGTATCGTCTTCTTTCAACCATTCTCGTTTTCCTGCTGGACCGACGGATTTCGCAATCATCCGGACAATTTATCGTCATTTTACGCGTTTTCAATGACCGAGTACTGTGATCGCCTTTACAATTATCTCTTTTTTTACGCGAACACGACATTACGCGGCGGAAGCTCTAAGTACGATTGGTGTCCGGACTCCGGAAAAGGGGGGTGGGGGGAGGTTGTATAACACTACCTTTCCTGCCGTCGCGGAGGAGGTATGAAAGGTAGTGCAATGCAACTCCCCTTCCGGAGACGCCAACTATAGTTCGAGCTTTCGCCGCTGCTCGAGGGGGCACTGCGCATGGACAGAAATTAGCAGGAATCTTCTTGGTGCGTTTCTCCGCGCTTATCTTTGTACACGAGTGGGTATACCTAGAATCAGTCGTCCATAATCTAATCCGAAAGCGGAAACTGTAACGCAAGATAAGATCGTATGGGCCACTTTAGTCGTGCCCCTGACGCTGAGAGCAATATAAGAAAGTGCATAAATAACGGGGAAAGAGGGGGGGGGGGGGGGGGGGGGGGGTGGAACGCTGCAATCGAGAAAAAGCCAACCTGCGTAAGAATTAGGGCTAGTTGTTAAGCCAATCAAGAAGTCGACCAATTAATGAACTAATCCAGCGCTCCCACACTGTCGGCCGCAAAGCGGCTGGGAAGTTGAAAAGAAAAATACGAACTGTAAGCAGTGATAGAGTGCAGGCGAGCTGGTAACTAATCGACATCTTGTAAACCCTGAGATGGGGAACGATAGAAAAACGGACATTTTTTTTTATCGTTCCCCATCTCAGGGTTTACAACATGTCGAAGTCGAATACGAACCTTGCTGACGCTGGTGGCTATGAAAACAAAGTACAGGTCGCAGCTCAAGATCGCGCCGGAACGGAAAAAGCGACGGTGTCCAAACCGTGGTTCAAATTCCACCCCCGTTTTCAAAAACCGTACTCTAACAAACTATTTCACGTTACTCATTAAGACCAGTCATTCGTGATATATAGTTTTTTTTTTTTCAATGGGTTTTACATTTGTTGTTTCACCCTGACGGTATTAACTGTCAAATTAAATTCAAGCGTCAATTTCCTGTGTTACTGCTCATACACTGAAGTTGAAAAGCTCGTGGCATCGCGAACGGGAGAGAGGAATTTCGTAGTTTAGGATAACAGAGTGAGTAGGACTTGAGGGTAGGAATGTTTCTCACTTCGCACAAGCTTACTGGTACTTGTGGGAAGCGGTAATTTTCGCACCCAACGACCAAGAAGCTTATTTGCAGACTTGGGAAATAGTTCGTTAAAAGTAACGGCGTTCTTGTAATCCCTTACTTTTCCAAGTAATTCTATAATTGCCACGTCGCTTTTTTTTTTTTTCGTGGCAGTAATTTGTATTGTAATTTCGTTATAAAGTATTGGTAACGGATTACTTTAATTACTCGTTGCTTTTTAAAAAAATATAAACATGATACAGAAACTGGAGCAATATGAGCAGGCAATGCAGCAGCATAAAGATAAAAAAAAAAAAACAAAAACGTGAAGAGGAAAATAACCATAAAGAAAATACGGATTTTTTTTTTTTTTTTTGTATGACCGTTTATTTGAATTACTAGAAAAACGTGCAAGGCATATACAAATATGCGAAAAAGAAACATCAAGATTTTTTTTTATCTTCGCGGAGGCAGACGCTGCTACTGAGCATGCGCACAGTTAGTTTCGTCCGCAGAATTCCAGGGATTATTCCCGGTTGTCGTAAGCTGGCGGGATGGCGGGTGTGGTCGCAGCTTTCGCTTCCTTGTTAACTTACAGGTGATGAGTGCGCCTACATTCTTCCTCTTATATACAATATTTTATTTTTTTGCAAGGACCACCATACTCTAGGCGTATGAGAAATGGAAAACTGTGTTGCTGAACGTTTTTTTTTTTTTTTTTTTTTTTTCTTTAAAGCATCGAAATTACTTTTGTTGCTCTCTTGGTAAGTAAAAGTAACGTTAAAGTAATTTGTAATGTAACGAGTAAAGTGATCCGTTCCTATTCAGAGGAAGTAAATTGTAACGGAAATCCATTAGATTTGAGTCTCGGTAATTCGTAATTGTAATCCATTACATTTTTAAAGTAACTGGCACAAGTTTCCTTATTTCTGGCCGCGTAATTTGAAGGACAAAAGCGGACGTTTTCTCTCGGTCTCTCCTTCACAATACCCGATGACGAAGTTGCGGTGATCGCATCGTAGTTTATTTTTGGCGTCCCGCAATGCTCTCCGCAACCCTCTACCATGCCTGGAACTCTACAGTCAAGGCCATGGGCGCGCAGGCGCAGTAGCGGCTGCGCCGTTGCGAAAGCCCAGCGGAGGGGGAAACGCGGTCTACGAAAACTCCCTAATAATGCGATTCCCAGGATTTCCGTCATTAAGCTTTGCGGTCCCAGCGGTGCCGCCATTTTGTTGCTGCTCATGCAGTGGACACGAGCACCGCGCGAGCATTAAGGCCGGTTCTCACATGCAGCGAAGCGCTGATGTAGCGCTACTCACGTGTCGTCTGCTACTTATAATCTGCCATGAGCGCCTGTTATGACGGTGCGACGCTAAGCTGGCGAACGCTCCCGTCAGCACGCGCTTAGCGCGAGGTTAGCGCTTGCATGTAGCGCTCCGCTACATGTGTGAACAGGCCTTTAGATTTGGGCTCGTGTCAATCAATGCCTCTCAACAGGCATGGGTAGTAAGTGGCTTGTTCCCAATCGCAGCGACTACGGGAATAGACGAATCTTAACAATCTGTGAAACTCAGCGCATGCCATGTGCTTTGTCAACCTGCAGCTTGTGGATACGGGAAACTTTCGGGCCATAAAATCGGCTCCAGATCATGTGAGCGCTTGTTTTGGCTGCGAGTGGGGGAAATGAACGCGGCTCGTTTTTCTCAATTTTACATTTCCGCAACGGCCAAAACGTTAAAAATAAATAGAAGCACGTGGGTTGTAGGTTATGGCTGTCACGGGAACATTCTAAATGGCATTTACCGACGAAAGTACAAACTTGTTGCATGGACCTTTTAATCAACGATAAATTTTTAGTCGGTAAAAAGTGCACCATCCTATACAACTGCCACGAGTATAGTTGCTGCGTACGGAAACAAAAGGACGTGACCGCGAGCTCTTCACCTCTCGCTTGAAAGTCGGCCACCGAGAGGCACAAACCTATCGCACTCGTGACGTTAATAGTTCCTGCATGGCCAATGGTACTGTAGTCGCGAGTGTTACCGCTTGGTGGCGTCAACGCGTGATAATCTTGCCCAGTAGTAATATCCGAGGACTGTACGCCCTATGGCCTATACATAACTGGCACGTATAGCCAGACTTGTACGTAATCCGTTACAAGTAACGAAATTACTTGTAATCCCTTACATTTATCAGTAATTTAGTAACGGAATAATTACATATTTTCTAGAGTAATTTTAAAGTAATTCCCTTACTTTTTTGACGTAACGGATTCCTTGTAATCCGTTAAATTTTTTTGTCAGCACCAACCCCCCCCCCCCCCCCCCCCCCGCCCTCATTCTAAATAAAGGTTTTTTCTTCTTTTTTTTTTTCATTTTTGTAAAGTCGAGCGCAGTGACACTGTCACGCGAATCGACCAGCGCAAAGGGAGGCTTGGCCCTCTTCAGTTCCGCAAAGCCTTTTTTTGCAACACCAAGCCTCTGAATCTATCGGTTTTTTTTTTTTTAAGACCCTAACATTAATGTAAAAAAAATCCAAATGAACATTTCACGAAAGAAAAAAAAGGGTGGGGCAAGTTATTTCCGCTTTTTTTTTACTCCCTTTGTTTTTCTTAGCGATCGAAGACGGAGAGAGGAGAACACCAAGTGATTGTGCGCCTCTTTGAGAAGCTCGAGGCAGTAAGTGCACTGAAAAGAATTAACAATTCACCTCGGATATAGTGACTCCGACCATTTTCATAATGTCACAACAGGAGACAACGCTCCGTCTACCCTACCCTTTTTATGAGTCAGCTTTTTGCCAGCATTTAGAAAATGCTAATAGTCTTCCCTTCTTCTTCTTCCTGTCTTGCCCCAGCAGGACGCATCTTATCTCAAGCAGATATTTTTACAAATAAAACATAATGGTAGCTGACCTAGGCTTGATATTCTGGGCTTGAGTAGAGAGTGAAATTCGTGAGTGGGGCCATAGCGCGGCTTACTTAATACTCTAAACTTTGCTGCCCGTGGCATCAGTGGACGTCTATCTGGAGAACACCGGAGTAAACTGCAGTCGGTTCGTGCTCCGTGCGTTTTTGAACGGCACCAAGAAAGGTACACACGGCGAACATGCGCTTACATTTCCCTGATTTAACCGACGTTATAATTAATTGTTGTTATGAGTGTCGTTCTTTTTCTTTTATTACTTATATGTATATACTGGAAACTTTTTTTTTATTCACCAACGTCGCAAGTGAGGCTCGAACTGTTCAGAACCAAAACAAGAGGAGCATCGAGCCAAACCTTATTTATTATTTAATTTTCACCTTACTGTTACAACTATGTTTTGCTATTAACGACTTCTACAGCTTCAGCAATTTAGAGAATGGAGAATTTTAGTAGATCGGTCCGATGACTCCGATAACGATATCCGATACTTCGCCGCCGTCTGTGCGTATACATCATACCGTTATCGGGTACCGTTATCGCGGGTATTGGAAGGATCTACTAAATCTCTCGAATAGCAGGCAACGGCTGCAACGACGAAGCTTTGCTCTACATTCGAGGTAATTAAAAAAAGTCAAATTTGGGGGTTTTACGTGCCAAACCAACGGCGGGCATCTGGCACGCCTTTGCGGAGGACTGAGGATTAATTTCGACCACCTGGGAATCTTTTGACGTGCAAACGAAAGCTCGGTTACACGGCGTCTTCTCCGCAATAAGCCTCCGCCAGATTGCGGGCACCTCGGCCGGGATTCGAACCAGCCACATGGGGATCCCTAGGCCGACGCTCTCGCCTCGGAGCCACCGAGGTGTCTACATTCGACGTAATTAGTACTTCCCTTGCTTCGCTGAAAAAGCTCACTGCAGAGCATGAAGCATTCGTGAGGAACGATATGGCACTCCCATCCAGTGCCTCAGCTCAAATGGTGTTCAGCATAGCAGTCGACATATTCAGTAATAGATAATGCAAAATGTCTGACGAGACATCGAGAGCCAGCTGTTGCTCAAAATACTCAAGGTCATTAAATGGAAGTGGTGGCAACATTAAGAACTTGAATAACCCTCTTCCCTTTGTTTCTTACTTGAGGACAATATTGTTGAAAGTAACGCCACGAAAGTAACAGATTACTTTTTGGGGTAACGGTCAGTTACTTTTATGGGAGGGTAATTGCAATTGTAATAAATTACAATTTAGCCTTGAGTAATTGTAAATGTAATTCCTTACTATTTTGCAGTAACGTGTACAAGTCTGCGTATACCATCATTCGTGGCCATGCCGGTATTTTATGTGCCGTGAGTGTTCGGTTCACCGTGTTAGTTTCACACCGCAGAAGTAGTAGCTCCAAAGAACCATTAAGTAGAAAACACCTTCAGTATCCCGCCATAGCAACACCTGCAAGCTATGTAGATAAGGTATTCACAGGGTGCCTTACTTGAGGGGTGGGGAGGGGGGGGATTGGTGGGCCTGGCAGAGGTCCCCGCGTCCTCAGATCAAGCTCCTAACCTAACGTGTGCAAAGAACGGCAATCTTGATGGTGTGGTATGTACGCTGCGGAAGCACTGTGGAAGCTTTAACATATACAATGTGGTAAGCGCGTTTGCGTTGCTCTGCCAGGTCACATTCAGTACTATAGACGCTTTACACACGCGCCAAATTACAGCCGCCATTGCTGACCTTCTCTTGCCTTACCGAGATGCCGAGCAACTGAAACGGTAGTTCACGATCCTCTGCAAAGGCCGATGCTTTAGAAAAAGACTCAGTTGAATCAAGCAGGGCAATAACCTGGCCTGCTATGGTGATGATGAAGTGAAATAAACGGAATGAGAGGAAACGAAAACTGGAGGTCAGTTATGGCGGCGTCCATGCACAGCTGCTGCAAAGCGTCTATAGTAACTCCACAAGCGAGCAATACTGCCGCGAACTGGCGCTGCCTCTTAATAACTTATGACGTGGCGGCATTCCGCAGCGGAGCTTCACAGACCGCCACCAGCTGCAATTTCGAAATCTGTTCATTCGTTTTAAAATTAGTTTTCTTAAAGGGTGATTCCGGTCACCATTTGTTTTCTATATCCTTTTTAAATTTGGGATTACGACTGTTTTTGGTTAAAACAGTGTCCCTAAATAACGAGGTATACTTATTTCTCTCGATATTGTGTGTAGTTTTATAAATGGTTACGGCTCAAAGCTTGGTTTCGGGCGTCTACGGCGAAACCAGATCTTTTGGGGAGTCTACGGCAAAACCAGAACTATCTGCTAGAGGGACGGCAACATTGATGATCAGCCGTACGGCCGCGACTTCACGTCACAAGGGTGCTGCGCCAGTGTTCCTTGACTAGAAGCTAACCCTCCTGCCGCCAGCTAAAGACCAGCTGATCGCATCTTTAAAATCGGGTTTCGCGGAGTACGCGGCTTCACTATGACATAAGATTTCGGCTGTGATCACATTTTGTGCCACTAAAGCGGTACCAACTATTTATTTTGGTTTTGTTTCCGACCGGAGTTGCCCTTTAACTTCTCTGCCCCGGCAGCCCAGAAACACAAACTAGTCTAGGCTAGTGTTTCCGGGCTGCCGGCACAACATAGACACCATTAAAACAAAGAAATAAGCGCAAACGGTTTGTTTCCGTACCCCTCTAACAACAAGAATTTTTAGTCACTCTGAAGATACGTTCCTTGTTCGACAAAAGTCATAAAAATTCAACGAACCAACTACATCGAATATCAGCAATCCCCCCTTTCTCCAGGCTTTCCTTTCTTCTTTCGTTTTCGTATTTTTATTCTTAGCGTGTCGCGGCTTTATCAGCTTTCTTCTCTTTGAACCCGAAGCGCGTACTTGGCCGGCGCTTGCGAAACGAGGAAGTCTCCGTGCGCATTCAGAGGGGAACACGGAGTGAAAGTCTGCCGCCGGTGTACCGGACGATCAAACGGGCCCCGCGCACGTTTCGAGAGATCCCGGCAAACCCCCCACATCGCATGACTGTCGTCACCGTTGTCGAGTCGTCGCAGCCTCCCTTCCCCCTTACGTGACGGACCGCAGGTTGCATTAGAGAGGTTTAGTAGATCGTTCCCATACTCCCGATAACGATACGATGCACACACCAAGGCAGCGGCGGGGTATCGGGTGTCTCCTTATCGTATTCATCGGAACGGTCTGCTACTAAAAGTCTCCATCATATGGCAGAAATAGCGGAGAAGGTGCAGGCGAGCTTGTGAGCTTTCGACATCTTAAACACCCGACACTATACGGAACGCAAGTTCGTCCGCTTGTTGCTCAGGGGTTGCGGTAGACCTCAGTGCTAGCTGCCCTGAAGTCTACCCACTATCCTTCGAATCGGAGCCAATCAGAACTCGGCATTCTGACGTCACCTCAACCTTTGCGCAACAAGCAGACGAACTTAGGCTCCGCACTGGAACAAAACGTGGACGACACACACACACCCAGTTCTGCGTGATATATGTTGTCCACCCTTTGTTCCTTGTCTCGGGTGTTCAAGATGTTGTACATCATACGAGCAGTCTTGAACAGTAACGCGTTACCGGTAACTAGGTAGTTTTTTCAGTAACTTGTAACTGTAACGCGTTACTGCTAAATTTTGTTTGACACTGCACGGCCAAGCTAGTCCCGCCAACTGGGAGGATGGGGACGTTTCGTGTCCGTACCAGCCATGTATGCCTACAGCGCACTGAGATGTAACAAAGCGCGGCATCTTTAAAGCATTTCTCTTCGTTCCGCGGAGGGAGCGAGTGCTTTTTGCAAAGGACAGTTTTTGGTGATGGCCGCCCCAAACGCCCGCAGGCTTACGGCCGTCTTCTTGCCGCCAAGCATAAGTTTCCTTCCTTTTTAATTTGAATCGTCCACCTCCCAGATGCACTCTTGCGGGGTCTGGACTTCAGGCCCGTTCTCTCTCCCTTCCTTTTTTTTTTTTTTTTTTGTACAACCCAATTACCGGCCTTGCCTCCCGTCACCCATTTCTCCATCTAGGGTCCTTTCACTTGAGAAAGAGTATCTGCTGGAAACGTCTGTGTCGTTCTGCTTGTTTGTCTGTGTGTTTTTTGTAATTGAAAGACCGCCCTTAGCTGGGACCAGGGGCACTTGGCATCGGTTGACTTATAGATATTCAGGTCGTGGGCGTTCCGGGTGGTCTCTTTTATTTCGGAGGAGCAGGTTCGATCTGGTTAAGACGGAGGAAACGCAACAGGCCGTTTGGAATTCCACGCGCAGTGGTCGTTTGTACCTCGATCAGTGCTTATTTTGACGGAGGAATGTAGCCGCAACATTGCTCTCCAAGTTTTCAAGAAAAGCTTCGTGTTTCATGAAAGAGTGAGGGCACGCAGTAGAAAACGATTTGACCGACGAGTGGATTAGAGTGGCATAAGAAGACATCTACGAAGCTGATTGCAAGGTAGGACATATTTTTATAGACTACACATTTGCACGATTTATATTGCTTCAGTCCAATTTCGCCTTATAAAAAAAAAAATCCGAAATTAGAATTGACCGATTGTAGACTGGCACCATGATTGGATATACACGAGATCTGGACGCGTGCCGTTGCGTTCGTGTATACTTTATGGTGGTCGCTCTTATTTTAAAGTTCTCTATAGACCAGTTATCTGCTATGCTAAAATTTTGAAAGACTAAAGTCCCCTGTAATTTTTCCAACCAAGACACTTCAGTTCTTTATCATATAGTGGATTTACTCGGATTCTGCCTTAAATTATGATCTGTGCTATTCATAGTAAAAATTGAAACAGGAAGAACCAAATATATTATATATATTATTAAGAAAATCTTAGTTTCTCAAAATAATCAGATTCACTACCGTGAACAACACAATGTCTTATAAGAAATCTATGCTAATTTAAAGGCATATAAAAGAATGTCCATTTTGAATGTTTTCTCATGTTTCTTTGTAAAGTAACGGCGTTACTTCAAAGAAGTAACTGTAACTGTAACAAGTAAAAAAAAAATCAAATTTGGGGGTTTTACGTGCCAAACCAACGGCGGGCATCTGGCACGCCCCAGCGGAGGACTGAGGATTAATTTCGACCACCTGGGGATCTTTTGACGTGCAACCGAAAGCTCGGTTACACGGCGCCTTCTCAGCAATAAGCCTCCGTCAGATTGCGGGCACCTCGGCCGGGATTCGAACCCGCCACATGGGGATCCGTAGGCCGACGCTCTCGCCTCGGAGCCACCGAGGTGGCTTAACTGTAACAAGTTACTCTTTCAATTTTGTAACTGTAACTGTAACAGGGCTACTTTTTTTACCTGAGTAACTTTAATTGTAACACTGTTACATTTTAGCAGTAGCGTGCCCATGACTGCATACGAGTCATTCTAGCCAGTTCCATACCATACAAATGTCGCGTGACCTTGAAGAATTGCGTGGCGACGTGCGGAGAGCGTAGTCACGTGACCGGTTTGCGCCGTCTGATTGGCTGGTGGGATGGCTCGTGTAGAGTTCAATGCGGCCCATTTTGAGGTGAAGAAACTGCGTGGAGTGGTGGTGGTAGTAGTAGTAGTACGACGTGCTCGACTTGGGCGGGAAAACGGAGTGCCCTTGACGGAGAGAGAGAGAGCCTGTCGGGCTTTTCTTATCGGGTCTTTCTTCCGCGTCGCCGCAATCGGCCGATAGAAATTTGCCAAAGGGTGTATATGCTATATCCGTGGCGCCGGAGGAAGTCAACTCAAGACCAGGAATAAAAAAGAAAAAAGAGAGGCGATAAAGCCGACTAGCATTGAGAGGGTGGAGGGGAGTTATCGAGAATAGATGGCCCTTGAATGGAGGAAGGAAAGACGCAGAACTTTGAGGAGACGTGTTCCGTATTACGTAAATACCTTAACCTTTAGGGAGGGGAAAAAAAAGTTGATTCCGGTGGGATCATGAAATTTCTCATTGTCGGGCCCGAGAAGGAAGGGGAATGCGAAAGATGTTGAGAACGAGACGATTACACTGAAAAACTTTAATAACGAGACAGCTATGGAGATAAGGGAAGCTTTGCGGGGGGGGGGGGGGGATTTGTTGAGCTGACACACTATACAAAACTGATATCTGAACCAATCATAAGCAGAAAGGGCCCAGTGACTCGCGCTTTTGAAGGTGCTTGATTTTGGTCGCTTCCCACCAAGGGAAATGACGTCCGATGTTGATGTTGTAGCGGTTGTTGATGTTGTAGTTGGCGATGTAGGGCGTCCGTCGTCGATGTGGCAAAATCCTCCAAAAAGATCGCCCGCCGCCCGCAGGAATCGATCCCGGATTCGCCCTGTGCGGAGCTAAGAGGTTACCACTAAGCTACGCCACCGGTTTTTATTACAGTGCAATTCACTTATAACGATACCAGATATAACGATGCACTCCTTATAACGAGCAGTTTCTAGAGTTTCGAGACTAGAAACGCCCAGCTTTCAGTCCAAATACAACGATAATCGGTTATAACGATTGCATTTTCGGGTTCTCTTACTATCGTTACAAGTAAATTGCACTCTTTTTTTTTTTGCTTTTTTGCTATATTTTGACAGTCAAAGAAGAACCGCAATGCACGATGCACTTCACTTGAGCAAGTAAATTATTTATTGAACAAAGACGACGTTAGCGAAGACGATAAAACGCCGCCTGTAAGGTTTTTCGACAGGCGGTGAGAATCGGTAAAAAGTCTCCAATCATCGGACAGTTTAAAAAAAAAAAAAAAATGACCGCATCTTCACGTGGTAAATGATGTTGATTGGGGCAAAGCTCTGGTGGTGCTGATGATACTGATTTTATTGTTCATAGGTAGTGCTGATGGTGATGATTTTTTTTTTATTGCTTATAGGTAGTGCTGAGTTGCGGGTTGCCGTTTCGACTTCATTATTACTGCTTTATGGTCAGCGAAATGCAGAGCCAGTGGTTCTTCTAGCGGATCAGCTTGGATCCGCTAGAAGCCATATGAACGCATCTCCACCGCTTAAGTCAACGGTCTATGTCAGAAAGAGAATGTGTCGTATGGAACGTGGTTATATACGCATTTGAGCATTTGACCGCAGTGCCTTCTCGTCTATAAACGTTGAGCTAATGCATGCACAGTTTAACGCGACTACATACGCATTTGACCGCAGCGCCCTCTCCTGTATAGACGTTGAGCGGCTACATGCAATCTTCATCCACGACATCCCCAGCTCTTGAGTAACTACCACATCTCAGAGCCCCCTACTCGTCCCGCAGTCGTGGCCGAGTGGTTAAAGGCCCGTTCACACTCTTGCAACCGAGTGCGACCGAGAGAGACCAAACCGGTTTTTAAGCCTTTTGCGATCTCTTAGGACCAGCTCCGCTCAGTGCATCCGGTCCCAAGAAGTCTTTCTCGGTCGTACTCGGTTGCAAGAGTGTGAACGCGCCTTAAGGCGATGGACTAGAAATCCATTGGGGTCTCCCTGTACAGGTTCGAATACTGTCGACTGCGCAAACATTTTTTTTTTCTTTTTATGTGAGCACGGACGCCGGCCGGCCAGACGGACGGACGGACGGACAAGGCTGGACCCTAAGGAGCTTGGCCCCTAAAAGGCAGGCGACCACGAGCTACGCCACAGACGTGAATAACCTGTTCTATATTTTGGGTTTTTGTATAGTACCGAATGCCCACTGCACGCGTTCTCAGGAAAAAAAAATAGCCAATAACAAAATGCCATTGTTGCACTGTCAGTACCAAGAACTCGTGCCACGAGACGCGCCCTCACGCTCTCCGGAACAAAAGAGAAACAAAAGCGTTCGGAACAATTTGAAACGAGACAAAAGCGTTCGGAACGAAACTGATTCCCATTTTCTTCCTAACGATTTTGTTCAGGTACCGAACGATGCGTGAAGACGATGCCGATGTCCAACGACTTGGTCGTGGCGTGTCCCAGCTTTCGCTGTGACACTACTGCGGATCATCTATTACGAGGGTAATTGATAAAATAAGTGATTAACTGAGTGTCAGCTAACGAACGACATTAGCTGACCGGTTGACCTTGTGCTTTTATTTGTGGGGGGTAACTCACCTATTGACCGGTGATCGCTTCGACGACTTCGATCGCGCGATTTTATTTAGAGACGCCGGGCAGCCGGGGGGACTCCGGACTGGGTACCTGACGCAGTGGTGGTGACGTCATGGACCGCGCGTGAGCTTACCTGGCGGGCATCAGGCAATCAGTACGCGCTCTCTGCCTCGGCGGCCATGGAGAGAACAGGGTCTTGCGTGGATAAAGAAGAAGTACGTGTCGTGCCAGGAGACACACGATGATACAAAGACACGAAAACCGACGCTGACGACATTGAGACTTCCCGCCATCACCGACTGACCCCCCCTCCGTCGCCGCCGCTCCAAGAACACCTTCCTCCTCCTCATCCACCGACACCCTTTGAAACCTCCTTTCCACTTCCCCGTGACCCATAAAACCAGGCATTGCATCCGTCGTGACTTTTGATTTCAAGTCGCGACCACTGCGTGCATAAGAAAAAAAGAAAAAAAAAAGGAAAGGAACTAAAGTTTAAGAGAAAGTAACATCGGGCAACGGGTTTTTGATTGAACAACAGACAGACGCTCGAGCGCGCGCACAAGCCGTCGTGTGTGTGCGTGTGTGTGCGCCTCGAATGTACCACCCCGCGTCAATAGAGCCCAGCTCGCGTCGGATAACCGGAGACACTCAATGAAATGCTGTCCCTGAAGCGGCCGGCTATAACCCAGTCGCACAACGCAACAAAAATAAGAGACAGCATCACAAAATAACGTTTATACCATTCGCATTCTTTTTACGTTTATATATATATATATATATATATATATATATAAGCCGGGTGGTTCTCCGGCATTTAATTCGTGCAGATTTAGTACACAACATTCGTATAAGATGCACTGATACGGTTTGTGCACGTGAGTTATATGGCCAGGGCACATTATGTGGGTGGCTGATCTTTGCGATAAGTCGGATAATTAACTAAACTTTCTTAATTAACTTTTTAATTACTAAAATAATCATATGGTTTCAATTAGAAACATGCGGAGCATAATCGAAAACCACTATATCGGTCAATTTTAGAATGGCTTGAAGCTCGCGGGAAACTCGGGGTCGCACCAAAGTTACCACTCATGCATCAGGGGCAAAGCTAGCAGGGGCAAAACGCGGATGGTTAGATTATCATCGCGTTCCTCCACTGCTAGTTTTTCGAATGCTGCACGAGCGGTGACCTTGGTGCGCCCCCGGGTTCCCACGAGCTTCAAGTCGTTACAAAATTGTCTGATATTGCCACGCGCGTCAGTGAGCGAGGGCGTACGTTGCCGAATGGTTACCTTGCTTGGCTGTCGCGCGGAGGATCTGGGTTCGATTCCAGGGAGCGGAATCTTATTTTATTTATTCTTTCTACTTGGCGTTCTCGCAAATTCAAGAACTTTCTCGTCTGATCAAGTTAGGGATGTTCTACGCGCCGAATGTGCCAGAAACCCACGCGGTACAAAAGGTGCTCTGCGCGTCAAGCCGGAGTCAGTTTCGCCCCAGCGTTCGATCCTGATGTTACGCAGACATCGACGCACGCGACGCTTTATTGTTACGTAACTCACCTTCTGTTTCCTTTTTTGTTTGGGGCCTTTGGGCCCAAGTTCGTTTCATTAAACGTTTAGTTTGTTTCAGTTTTCATCGCCGCATCAATATATAGTTCATTATGCTCAGCATGTTTCTAATTGAAACCATATGATTATTTTTTACTAAGTAATCGAAAAGTTAATGAAGGAAGCTTAGTTAATTATTTGATTTGTCGCAAAGATTAGCCATCTATATGATGTCTCCCTGGCCCTATAACTCACCGGCCAACACTGTATTAGTGCATCTTATACGTAATTATTTTTCTAAAATCGCGGTGCGAATTAAAATGGAACACCCAGTATATACAGGGTATTTCACGAGGTGGACAAATTCGATATTGTGAAAACTACGCATCGCACCAAAAAAAGGCTTGTGTCATTTTTGTCCTAGGCCAGAGGCCTATTTAGGAAAATGATTAAAGTTCGGGATAATTCAATTCTTAATTATATTAGCGTAATTATTATTATTTTTTTTAGATATTGAGTTGAAGGGCATGGTTTCAATTAGAATCTTGCTAAGCACGATCGAGAAACACTGAATCAACAAAGTGCAGAACGATAGAAGGCACGCGCGGTATTTTACGGCTTTCTGAAAAAACCCACAATTTCGACGGGTTTTTAACCGGTCTGAATTGAGCTAGTTGGTACATGTCTACGAGGAAACAGCTTGAACACTAAACACTTACACACAGATAGGACAGGACATACATCGAGCTCACTATCAACTATTTATCTTCCACGGGATACTGACGTCAGTGACTCGAGGTGGAAATATATGGGGTTTGCTTGGGCATTTGCAAATCTTTTTTAATTGTTTATTTTTTTAAGTTTTGGTTTATGTAGCATATTTCTCTTTTTCTTTTTCTTTTCGTCTATGATTTATTTTTAGATGTACTCCTTATTATGCTTTGTTCTTTATATATATATATATATATATATATATATATATATGCATCTTATCTTGCAATCGTGGAAGGCTCGAAGGGACTATAAGAAGAAGAGGAGGTGGAGGAACAAGTATTAAATATTTGATAGTCAGCTCTGTGTATGTCCTGTCCTGTGTGTGTGTAAGTGTTTATAGTTCAAGGGTTTCGGTTTGCAATTGGAGCGCTTCTCAGCACCGAGGGCACCGCACCCCGTAGAGAAATAGTGCAATCAGATTCTGCTGCGTTGCGCGAGGACAGCGCAGGCGCAGCAGAGGTGGGTTGCACTATTTCTCACGGGCTGCGGTGCCGTCGGCGCCGATAAGCGCTCCGATTGCAAACCGAAACTTAAAAACCCGACGAAGTTGTGCGGTTTTTTAGAAAGCCGTAAAATACCGCGCGTGCCTTCTATCGTTCTGCAATTTGTTGATTTAGTGTTTTTAAATGATGCTCAGCAGGATTCTAATTGAAACCATGCCCTTCAACTCAATATTTAAAAAAATTAATTACGCGAAAATAATAACAATTTGATTGTCCCCAATTTTTTTTTTTTTTTTCTAAATATGCTCTTGGCTTAGGACCAAAGCGACACAAGCCCTTTTTTTTTGTGTGTGTGATGCGTACCTTTCGCAATATCAAATTTGTCCAGCTTTCGTGAAACACCTTGTATCATAAGATAGAGGGCGCATGCCTGTATATATCTAGGCCAAAGAAGGACATAGGCGGCCAAGTGTGTTAACGCACAACAACATGTATAATATGTGTGTGTGTATGCGTCTGTGCGTGTGTGTGTCTGGGTGTCTGGGTGTGTGCGTCTGTACGCGCGCGTGTGTATCCGCGTGTGGCACGCAGTTATTGCGGCAAAGCCGACCTCCAACGTTCACGCTTCACGCTTAACAAAAGGCAACGCACACCGCACGAGTCAACCCCAGCCAACCAACACGACCGCGCGCCGAGATATCGGGTCCTGCGGTGACGTTTGGGAAACCGATCTTTCGTGTGCACGCACCCCGCTTCGCGGAACTACCGCGACGGCACGCAGAACGACATCGACTCGAAGCACACCAACAGCGGCGCGCGGTCTCAAGAACGAATCGTCCGTTTGTTGTGGAGGCGCACTTGGTACGCGATGACGTGGTGTCGCTTCTTACGCACATAACGTAACACTCACAAAATCAATAAAAACTCCCGGACAAAAGAAAACAAAACAAAACGGCCCGTTATCACGGGGCGTTTGACTACATATTCGAGTATATACTTTTTCCAGCCGTGCCTTCGCAACTCCCGTCCCAACTCGAGACCGTAAAGAAATCCACGCGGTGTTAAAGGACACATGCAAAGGAAAAAAACATTTTTTTTTAAACGGCTTAGATGGAAAAAGGACGCCATAAAACGATTTTACAACGAAGAAACAAATTTTTTAGAGCTATATTTACGGCGCAAAACGAATTTGTAGTTGGCGCCCGCGGGCACCGCGGAAAAGTGGTCTGTATTTATCACGTGACTGGTCTTTATTTATCACGTGGTGCTTGCGCTCTTTCGGAAGCTTCCTACGGCTTCTAAAAGTAACTTATTCATCTTTGTCTGAAGTATAACAAAAAACCAAGACGAATAAGTAACTTTTAGAGCCCAAAGGAAACTCTTGAAAAAGCGCAAGCAGACGTGATAGACCTGTGCGCCGGTCAGACGACGGCGGCGGCGCCCCGAAGCAGACGAACTTGTGCGGCGGCGGCGACGGCGGCGTGGAGAAACGCGTTGAAGCGGCGTTCGCACAACGCTCAGCGTGCGGCGGCGACGCAGCGCGGCGGCGCGCGGGCCTACCACGTGACCAGCGGCGGCTCCCGCGAGCGCCAACTACAAATTCGTATAGCGCCGTAAATATAGCTCTAAAAATTTTGTTTCTTCGTTGTAAAATCGTTTTATGACATCCTTTTTCCATCTAAGCTGTCTAAAAAAAAGTTTTTTTTCCTTTGCATGTGTCCTTTAAGGTCCGAAAACGGGACGCCATTTTGTTGTACGATGTTCGCGCAGTATCGTAGTATCGTTCCGCAACCAATCGGATTGAGGCATTGACAGATAAGAACACCAAAGAACGAATGCCGAAGCAATAACCGAGAAAAAATAATAAGTGTTTCTTAACGCGTCACCAACTGATAACTTAAGAATCACAGGGCGTGACGTATTATATTCACGCCTCGTGATTAGCTCTCTGGTGTCCTTACCGGCTCTAAAGCAGCAACCTTATTGGCTAAGGACTTTTGTCTGATTCTTACAGAAAAACCACCGAGTGACCGTAACGTCCGTACTTCGAATGCCGCCGTGTCCAAGTTTTCTTCTAGAACTCATCGCCATATGCGGCATTTAAGGCAACACGGATCTCGCGGTGGTACTCGCGTTCGAATATGTATGCAGACAGATGTATTTCGTACGATGTAGTGCCACTAAATAAGCTTCGCTTCAGAGTAACAACACTTGGCCATATTGTGTCTTAATATCGTGGTTGCCAGTTAAGTGAACTTTATCTGAAATCACAGGAAACACTTTTCCGCCCTCCAGAAATGTTGAAACAGTTCGCGACGAAGCAAAGCAATATTACATGAGCTTCCTAACACTCAATCTAATGCCGAGGAAGTCGCACTTTTGAGTCACGACGATCGGCAGTTTCGTCTGCTCTGCATACGAGCCAAAATGAGGCGCCCACAACAATGTTGGGGGAACGTGGTGCCGATACTCTAAGCGCAGTTCATTTAGTGGCTCTAGTATACGATGTGTAAGCTAAGTGACAACATATAGTTCTTCCGAGCATCATCATAGCTTATATACACGTTCGCCACTGTCCTCGTATGGCCGACAGTATATATATATATATATATATATATATATATATATATATATATATATATATATATATATAACGGTTCTTTTAACGGTCTTCGCGGCCGACTTTGTAAATCGTCGGACGAAGCTATCGTCAGGAAAGTGCACGTGGTCACACACTGCGTCGTACGAAAAAAAAAAAAAAAAAAGTCTCCAGTCAGTGTCTGATACGTGTCTCTTCCTTGCATGGCGCTATATATCATATATCGGTCTCACGATTTGTCTACAGGCATGATTCGAATGCTTCCAAGATGCTAGAGACCTGTCCGCGGATAACTCTGTCGTCATGGCTGCAGACCTGTTCTTTTGTGGGATATACGAGAGGTAAATCTACGGCTTGACCTGCATCTATTTGGAACAAAAACAGATGGACCAATAAAAATGTCTGCCCACTCGTACGCAAGAGCATACGATGATTCAACAAAGTCCAGCTTTTGCGTTTTAAATCACGACGGATTGGTGCCAGGTTGCCGATTGAACACGACGCGTTTTGAAATCCCCGTATTACTAACGCGTGGAGGTCGGCGAAGAAAGCCAGCACGAGGGAAGGTTGGTTGGCAGACGGCTAACTCAGACTCCCCGGCAACTTCAACTTGGATCTTCGCGAGACGCGGAAAAAGATGGCCCTGAAGATATTCTAATCAGGGACATCGACTGTATGCACACGTCACCCACAATCAGCTCGCTACCTGATCCCTCGTTCTGCCCATATTTTGTACCAGTGTTTGTACTCTTCGTTATAATCGAATCGTCTGCGTTATTTTGTTTGCACGCTGACTCGTACGAAACTGTCGTAAAGCTTTCAGCAATTTGGAATGTTGTTTCCCTATTTTTTTTTTTCACTCTTTTTGTCGCTTCGACTTTAGTCTTAAATCACATTATCTTAGGTTATAATATAGTAAAGTAGCTGATAATCTGTAAATGATTGAGAGAAAGCAAAAAAAGGAAAAGGGTATAAAAAAAAAAAAAAGAAGAGGGCAGTTTGTTCAGACAGGCGGATTTCGATTTCGTAAGGAATAAAAAAAAAAAAAGTTAGGGAAATAGATATTAGACACGTACAGGCTGGAGCTCAAAAGCCCACCATAAATAAGGTGCATAAAAAATACAAAGGTTAGACCAGTTCAAAACTTTTCATGTGAGCTGAACAGTTGTGTAGCGATAAGCATTTCCAAACGTTATTACAAAAAAAAATGCTCTTATTTTGGTTCGTTATTACCTTGTAAAACTTTTGTTATCTATGTTGAGAACAAAAATAAACGCGCCGTGAATTCCCACTAAAACTTGCATTAAAACATGTGACGGCTTGAAGCTGAGCTAGTTGATTCAGCTTGAAGTTAAAGTGCCAGCGTTCAGCTTGAAGTTAAAGTGCCAGCGTTCAGCTTCAAGTTAAAGTGCCAGCGTTCAGCTGGCACTTTAACTTGCGTTAAAACAGTGTGTAAAAAATTGAACAGATTCCTTTTGTAACTTACCAGCAGATGGGTGAGGTACCGACGTTTTCAAACAAATATAATGAGTTTTGCCTTTGCGAATTAATAGCGAAGGGAAAACTGAAACGTATATAAATGTACACCACGCAACGTCTCGTTTTTCTCAGAAACCGTAAGCAACTTGAAACTCACAAGTATCTCTGAAATGTATAAACCTTTATCTGATTTTACAAAACAGCAGTCGGGTTCGACACTTTGGGGTGTAAAATGACCCATCATAAATAATAGCCCCTATATACGAGATAAGACAACTACAGGAAGCTAGAACAAAAAAAAAAAAACTGACATTCAGATAACACTTCTGATTATCTTGAATGCGATATTTGAAATATTTCATCGAATTCAAGAACGATCCGAATGCAAGGTTTAAGGTGAGTTGTATATCATTAACTTCGCGTGTGAACCTTTCAGCCGAACGCCAAAGGCGAACCGAAATTTTCAGCCGAACTGGGACGCCTAAGCCGAAGTGAAACCTTCAGCCGAACTGAGGTAGTTTAAGCGAAGTAAAACTTCCAGCCGAAGTGAAACCTCCAGCCTAACTGAGATGGTTTAAGCGAAGTGAAACCTTCAGCCGAACTGAGATGGTTTAAGCGAAGTGAAACTTTTAGCCGAAGTGAAATGCCTAAAGCAAAGGAAAACTTTCAACCGAATGGAGGCTAGAGTCAAACGAGACTCAATATGAAGCATGGTACGATAAAGAAAAAAAAATTAGATTGCACCCACGTGGGCTTCGAACCCGCCTAGGGTTCAGGCGTACTCCTAAACCTACCTATCAATCAAAGTTTTATTATCTTATATTGTTTTATTATAGATTTAACTAGACTGTTGGCCCCGAAATAAACCAGGAGCCGGCAACCGAATGTAAAATAAAAGGCTTCGAAAATATAAGCAAAAAAAAAAAATGGAAAAAAAGAAAAAAGAAAAGCGAGAAGAAAGTAAAGTGAAGGTGAACCGAGCGAGTCCACTTTCACCAACTTTTTGTTCTGTTTTTGTCGTCAGTGCCGCTGACCCAGAGACTGCGAGGGGCAGACGTTGAGAGAGGAGGAAGTGCTGCGAGAGAGCGAGAGTGGAGCCGCGTGTGCGTCAGACTGTGACCACGTCTGTTCCGTTCCCGCGCGCGCGTGCGTGTGCGAGTGATCCAGTGAGAGCGGCGTGAAAATGGTACGTGCGTGCGTGCGCGGAGAAAACGACGAAAGTGCTTGGCACTGATGGCGTGTGAATTTGAAGATTGTGCCGGCGATTCGTTCCGCTACCTCCATTAGTGAAAAAAAAAAAAGAAAAAATCCACGAAACTTTAAGTGTCACAGAGCACACTTTTTGTTAGTAACGATTATATGAAAAACTTTGGTGAGACATGGAGTGCCTAGGCGTTTACCCCAATTAGAAAGCATTTCAGCCTTGTCGTGAATGATAAAAATTTCTCATGATTTGAACCGAAGACGAACGGACGACGAGAAACGGACAAACACAGACGTCTCCGTGTGTTCGTCCCTTTCTTGTGGTTCGTTCGTCTCCGGTTTAAAATATGTGTAGCCTCAAACCAGCTCGCTCGTTTCTTAAATTTGTTCTCGATAGAAATTAGACGCCAAACAAGAGACAGAGCCAAAGAAACACGCAAAAAAGAAACACCACTGACAGCGAGGTGATTTCGTGTGTCAATATCCCGCTGCCCGTCGCTGTTTGGTTCCCGTGATCCTATCCATTACTGCGCGTGCATTTCCATTACCCTGAAAGGATGTTTTCCTAAGTTGGCTAACACCGGCATACGTTGATCGATAATGGCTACAACAATGACTTATATTGGCATTCGTTGGCTTATACGTCGGCAAAAAAATACTGCCAAATGCGCGTGGCTGTTTGAGCGTCACGAAGAACGTATATTCTTTCCGAAGTTAACAACAAGTTTTTGGTACGGTGACTGTAACGCACCTACGACTGGTGGTGTGTGGCGCGTCCTATATTCCGCCGGTGCATCGAAAGCAAATGACGTCACAGAAGCCGGAGTGTCGTGCCATCGGATGTCACGATCCTCGCGGTTGAGAGTACAAATTCTGGAAGAAGGGAACGTGTCAGCTGCCATCGCGGCGTCCCAACTCCCGGCTGCCGAGTGAAGGGTCTGCCGTGTCCCCCTTCGTTTTTTGAGACGCCGCCAGGATCGCGGTCGGCGACAGCGTGATAAGGGGCCTTACAGCGTGACACTCGTGTGACGTCATCATCAGGCGGAAATCGAGGGATCACTTTATCGGAAGCGGTACACACACCAGTCGGAAACGCGTTCCAGGCACAGTAGATAGCCTTGGCGACTCGTCGTATATATGTTCCGGTAGGCTCTTTGGATGTGGAACGGAAGACACCCTTCAAATATCGTAAAATACACAAAAAAAGGAGGCTGGAGTCTATAAACACTCGCAGAACCGATCACGTTCCCTTATATTGTCCCAGCTTCGGTACATCACGAAAGTCAAGCACGAATCTGCAACAGCGGCATCACAGTTTTTGTGCACGCGCAACTTCAAAGCCAATACAAAGCTAAAGTCCGTTTTTTTTTTTTTGTTTTTTTTTTGCAGGAGTTATAATGACGTCAGAATGGCCGAGCTCTTATTGGTAGACCTCAAAGCAGGCTGCCTTGAGGTCTACCCACTATCCTTCAGTCAGAGCCAATCATGAGCTCGGCGTTCTGACGTCATCACAATCCTTGCAAAAGAAGCAGACGAACTTCCGCTCCGCGTAACAGACCCAAGGTACGAGTTTGCACGAGTGTGGCACTACAATTCTTTCTCCCGCGCAACTTCGAAGCCTTAGCCAACCCCACGTAGAGGGATCAAGGCCCGCGAAGGACCTCCTCTTCCTCCGTATGGGCCGTCATCGCAATCCGAAGGCGCCAGCTCAGCGATTGGACCCGAGCCCGACGGCGATCGTCCTTCGGCGCGTTGATTGGACGAGAGGCCCAGCCGAACGCTGCCCCAGCGCTCGTGCCCAATCAGCGTCTTCGCTCGATCTCACTGTGATGACGTCACACATTCGAGTGCACAGGTTATTCGAGGCGGTTTGTATGCCTTTAGATACGTTAAAATGCTAATATTACTACCATGTATTTTGATATGGTATAACCTTTTTACGTTACTATACTGTGCAGTGTCTGCTCTTATTTGTTTATGTGTATTGATTAATTTCATCTGTGTTTTGTTCCAATATTATAAAAAACTGCACAATTGCACTGCACAAATATACTGTAATACTCTGTAGCCCCTCTACCCTCACCCTCTCCGGCCCTCCCTCATGCAATGGCAGGTAGGCCTTGGAAGTATCTCGAATAAATAAATAAATAAAACGAACACTCCTCTTCAGTTTGGCACATCAAGAAACCCAACGCGATAAACAAGACGCGTAACCGAGCACAATGAATAATCGCAGTCGAGAGGCGCTGCCGCACAGACTATGTCCACGCCACTAATCGTTGCTCATTACACTAAGTAGCGCAGGGGAGGAAGCGATGAAAAGCAAGCGCCATGCCCGCGGCATGCCGACCCAGAAATAGATTAATGGCGTCGGTCGAAACCTTGACGAGTGTACCGGCGCGAAAGAACCACGCATGGAATCACGGCGCGCTCCCGTGATGTCATCAGCGACGTCACTGGGTTTCCGTCGAAAGGAGGCGTTTGCGCAGATTCGTCAACTATCCGGTAACTAACTATAGCTATCCCCGTATACCAGTCCGAGTAACGATGAAATGTTATTCCATATTGAGCCTCAAAAACAACCCGTGACATATCCGTAAGAGCGGCGTTGCAGAGACAAAAATACCCGACACATTTTCGGTTCGAGAGTTTTTGGTACAGGATAACGCGATTTTGTTGCCCAAACGGTAAAGCGATTTACTATAGCGTTTGCTCAATGCTAGTGCTGTCCAAGCGCCACCTCATACAAGAAACTTATCGCGAATTGGGAACATTGAGTAGCGCCGCAGAGAAAAGCCTCGCTAAGTATGTAACTTCGTAATGTTAGAGTCACTGACAGCATGAGAACGGCAGGGCGAAATTTCTATCGATTCTCCGGCGTCCAGAACGCACTCGTTTTCCTTCCGCCGTGCTTTAGCAGCACGCTAGAAGCTTATACGAGACGCCGAAGCGTTATCGAAGGTACGACGCTCGTGCTGGAGGCGGGAAAACTGAAACAACCCCCCCCCCCCCCCCCCCCAACCGTTTTCATCCTGCCAGTTACTATGCGAAGCGCAAGTTCGTCTGCTTCTTGCACAGCGGTTACAGTGACATCAGAACGCCGAGCTCTGATTGGCTCCGATTGGTATGATCTCAGCCAATCAGAGATCGGCGTTTTGACGACACTACAATTCCTGCAAAGGAAGCAGACGAACTTGCGATCCGTATAGCGTTGTACACAGGTGACATAAAAATATATATATATATTAGAATGTCTGCCTGAATGAAGACACTGAGGTCACTCGGGTACTAAGGGTCTTCGAAAATCGTGGATAGGGCCCTTAATGATAATAATAATAAGCTTTATTTTCATTTCCCATTAGAGGTAATGATGGGGCCGAGAATAAAAGCCGCGATAGACGGCTTGACAAGCTCTCGGCCCCAGTGACATTGTGCAGCAGTCAGAGGGAACAAAATAAAATACAAAGGCATTCAATCAAGGAACAAGCACATTCAACGGATATCAATTACCCTGTCAATCTTCAAAGCATATAAATGTACAAAATCTGCGATTACATAATAAGTACAAATACGCGGACATGACTCCGTCACATGAGGATGAATTATTAACAACTTACCGAGAACATAGATATACAACATCCGATATATACAAAACCAAATATGAGTAGACTATATCAAAGCTATACATGACAGTACGTAATTCATCTAAACTCAATTTATCTATATCAATATAGTGAAAAATTATTGAATTGAGAAGTCCTGGGACTCGGTAGGCTAACATTTCTTTGCCAACATTCTATCGACATGTTGGTATTTGCCAATGATCGGGGTTACGAGCTTAATTCGTTGAAACATGTTTTTGTAAATTTTATAATGTTACCAAGGAAGAGGTGTTATGTTGCAATTCTTTTTTTAAGCCTTGTGGATAGTCTACAGCTATACATATTTTGATACTAAGTATATTATAAATTGTGAACAAGTTTCCTGTATGCGACAAGTATGGTGCATTTGCAATAGTTCTTAGCATTCTTTTTTTGAATTAAGTGTACGTTCTTCAAGTTTGTTATTGTAGTTGTACTCCAGACTAAGGAACAGTAATTTAAAGAGAATAAAATAACGATTTATATAACAAGAGTGTAATTGATGTTGGAAGTATATACCGGTGCCGGCTTATCAGTCCTACAACCTTAGATAGCTTTTTATTTAGATACGCAATGTGATGGTCCCAGGTCATATTATGAGAAAACACTACACTGTAAAATACTTTTAAAATACTCTACCAATTTGATGTCAACTGAGTTTAAGGTTATCCTTCATATTGATGGAATAGTTTTATGTTTTGTCCGAAATATAACAGCTTTAGTTTAGCTAGTATTCATTTTTAGAACGTTCCTCTCGGTCCTTGATGATATTTTATCTAATTAATTTTGACCCAAGCTTTTCCACATTATCGGCGGAAAAAGGAGTGTTGCATCGTCTGCATACATTACAAATCTAATAGACTGGTCAATATTTACTATATCGTTCACATAGACGTTAAAAAGAAATGGCCCTAAAATACTTCCCTGTGGTACCCCTGAGAAAATTGGTTTTAAATTAGAACAAACGTTACTGTAACACACATATTGTTTCCGATTTTCGAGATAGGACCGTAGTAGATGCAAGGCTTGCCCACGAACACCATAAAATTCGAGTTTTTGTAATAATAATTCGTGGTTTAAATAATCGAAAGCTTTAGTAAAATCAAAATAAGCCCCCAAAACAAGTTACTTGCCCTCTAAATTGCGTAAGATAATTTTTTTTCTTCAAGTAAGGCAAGTTCCGTAGAACGATGTTTTTGAAATCCAAACTGCGACCTTGTAATGAGTTGATACTTGTCGAAAAAGTTTGACAATCTTACATGAATAAGTTTTTCAAACCCTTTTGAAAGCACGGGAAGTATTGAAACAGATCTATAGTTATTAATGTCATTCTTATCACCTTTCTTATGCAGTACAGAAACTTTGGCAATCTGCATACGTTTTGGAAATATACCTGCAGATAAATACAAGTTAAATATATGAGTTAAACAATGCACGACTAAGTCTAATACATATTTTACGGGTCTAATTTGGATATCAATCGCATCTTTACTGCATGTATTATTTAAGTTTATAAATACCTCGGAATCGCCTATCGGGATCCAGATCTTTCTTCGTTTCTTTTAAACTTTTTTTATCATTAACGACTAAACTATGTATCTCGGTCTAAGGAAGCTCTCTACTGTATGTTTGCATAATCGCTCCAAAATAATGAGATTTCCTTCCTTTGGAGGACCTACATGTGACATGTGACTAACATTACTGCCACCGGTCGCTACGAGCGTCTGACATCATCCTTGAAAACGTTCAGGAAGCCGTTATGATCTCAAATGGATGCTTTTGAAAAAACATTTAGAACGTGGGTTAAGAAAAAAAGAAGAAATGACGTACGTCATTGAACAATTGCAGAACTAAGAACTAAACAACTAAAGAAAAAACGAGCACAAAAAGAAGAAAAAAAAAAAGAACGATCATCTTGCAAAGGTAAATAACGGCGACACGGGCAGCCGTCGAGAAATGTAGACCGTGCCAGAAGACTTTCGATTATCCATGGCTGCGAGTTTTCGAAACGTGGAAGAAGGAAAGTAAACAAATATCAGGGAATCACGAGCAAACGAAAAGCGCCAAAGGGTAATAGAGAGGACGGCGGACGTTTCGTCGAATGGTTTGCCGTTTTACGATCGTGGAATGCGCTACTGCTTTGTTCTTTCTTCCCCGTCTGTTTGTTGGCCGCTTCCTTTGTCAGATATCGTTGACTTTTTTTTTTATTTTTTTTTTAACTCTTTTTGTTCGATGTTTTTTATTCGAAAACTGTCGGCCACTTTCTGCGACCGTCGTGGGAGTTCCACCAAGACCTACGAGAACCACAAGACCTCTTCGACAGCCCTTAGATTCCCTCTCCCGCGAGGGGATCGAGCGGCCGTGCCTCTTCCATGCTGGAAGCCACAACATTCCATGATTAGCCCGAAATAGCCTGGGTTAAGACGCCGTCCCACTGTTGAACTTGATACATAAGACACAAGACAGTCTACACACACTGTCTGAAGCTTGCTTCTTCATGCAAGAACTCTCTGCAGACATATTCGAAGGTTACGCATGTATCATTCATCCATGCTTGGAACATGCATGAGGTGTGTACGCGGACCATTCTGGCGTCAAGTCGAACCCGCGGTATGTTTTGTATGATGTATGCACAGTGTGACTGCGTCTTTAGACATTACTCCAAACGCAATTTGTTTAGCATGAAAAATACAATGTCACTTCACGTGACACCATGGCGTCACGTGAGACAGTGTCATCGCTTGAACACATGACGTCACCTGGCACCATGACGTCCCCTACCTGAGATTGGGACCCCGTGCGGTCAGACCAACACGAACAAGAAAGGTCGGCCGAGGGTTCCCTCGTACACCAGCTCGGCTCCCTGGCGTCACGCCAGACCGGTCGCGCCGCTGCCGGAACTGCGCATGTGCGGGCGCTTCGCGCGAATCTGCAGTTTGCTCACGCGCAGTGCCCTATGCGGAGCGCAAGTATCGCCTGCTACTTTTGCAGCGGTTGTGGTGACGTCAGAACACCGAGCTCTGATTGGCTCTGGTTGAAGGATAGTGGGTAGACCTCAAAGCAAGCTGCCTTGAGGTCTACCCACTATCCTTCAACCAGAGCCAACCAGAGCTCGGCGTATCTGACGTCACCACAACCGCTGCAAAATAGCAGACGATACTTGCGGTGCTCATTAATTAGGATAAAAAAACGCGGCTTATTTGGAGACATTGTGTCGGTGTATAGGGAGTATTCACTGGCGGCCATAGCTGTGTGCGCTAATGCTGAGCGCGTGCTGGCGGCGAGCTTCCACAGTTCTTTTGGAACGTGCATTCCGCACCATCAAGAGTGTCGGTCTTAGCAGCCTATTGATGTGAGCTCGTTCTGAGCATGCGCTCTAAACAGCACCCACAAATATGGCGTCCAGTGAATACTCCCTATAAAGCTATCGCTTTTAGAGCAGGGGTCTCCAAACCCATGCCCGCGGAAGTCTTCCGACCGGCTAGCAGGCTGCCCGAGGTTTTTCCAATGAGAGAAAGAAAGAAAAAAACATCTTCATTATGATGAGACAGCGATGGGGAGAAGTCCTTAGTCCAAGACGCCTTGAGCTTTCCCTGTTTCCACAGCCCTCGACACGAGCATGAACTGGTCATTGAGTTTGGAGCTGGTCAGTGCTCTCTCCCAAAGCTCATGTGAAGAAAGGAAAGGAATAGACCGATCTCACCAGCTAGTTTGAGTACGCCACCGCTGCCGATATGCATCGTGGGAGCTGTAGTCTTTCTGCACGCGCGACAACCCTGCTGGAGGTTTGCGCGAGCAGACCACGAGGCAGCATGAGCTGTCGCGTGAACTGGCATCTGCCTCCTACGAACTACAGTTATGGCGGCGTCACGCATGTGTGGAACGCTTGGTGGGATCGGTCTATTAGACGATTGGATGAAGCCCGGCCCGCGGCCCGCTTCCGGCATACCCGGTAGCGGCGCAAACAAAAGTGGGCGTGAAGAAACGGGCGCCGCGACGCGATCTAAATGCGCAGACTAAGATACCAGAAAGGACGAGAGAGAAATTGCATTGCAACGCGGGTCCTCTCGTAATATCATTAATTGAAAATCGTCATCACTATCGTTACCATTCTTAGTGCCCTGTTTCGTCTTTTTCGTCTTCGTAGAACCATGGTAAAATTCCGTTGCACTACGCGAATAGTTCCCATGCACTTTGATTTATGTCCGGTGAGTTTCCTTGGTGACAATTCTTGTGTCATGTCATAATAAACTGAATATTACATTTGAATTTCAAGTATATCCCCGCGTAGAAAATACCCTCTTTACAGTTCTTCGTTCGATTAGTCGAAATAAAGATTTATTAACCAACCGACATAAAGTTAAGTCTTAGACTACATACATCAGACATTACGCTCTGGAGGGAATACTTCTAACCTCAGGAAACTTTCCCTGCCGTCCTCCTCGACCACACCTTCAGCGGGTGCCCCGACAACAGCCAAACTCGACAAACAAGGATCCACACAAAGGCGGGCGAGCCGAACTCCTCCACAGCCGTAAGGGGTCCCAAGTTTGCGAGTTAGCGGGCGGAAAACTCCACAGCCGAAGCGATCGGACGTTCAGGTTGGCTTCCAGAGGCAGGGTGATGTTCAGGACTTGGAATCTAGGAGCCAAGACCTCTGCGGGCCTTTGGCGGCTGCTTAGATTGGGTTCAGCAGGATTCTGGAGCTATCCAGCCAGGCAACCAATCACAGAGGGTTTTCTTAGCATCCATCAAAAGACTCAGAGCCCAAAGCAAACATGATCATTCCAAGACAAGCACATACAGAACACAAAACGTATTTCGTCTGAAGTTCACAATAGCAGTAAGAACAAGACAAAGAACGTACGAAGGCACAATCACAGGACCAGGCACGTACACGAAAAGTCATTAACCAAAAGAAAGTACGCGAGTGCGTAAACAACCAAAATAAATCTATATGCCACCAAAAACAAACCCCATTCAAAACCTGGAAACTATTCCAAAATGCCTTGAATCTGACTCTTTTCTGTCACCCGCTGCCGGCGGCCAGATGTTCAGGCAGGACGGACCAGGGGGCGAGAAAGGCACGAACCGTGTGACTTGACACCCGGAGCGGGGGTCTTCGTGAACCTCCTGGAGGGGAAGCCCTCATCCGCCTCGCGGTGGCCACCAGCGGTCGTCTACACTGGAAGATCTGCGACGGGGCCCCAAAACAAAGCAAAACCAAAACAACAAAGCCTCGAAGGCATAACCTCGAGTCCCGACAATATGTATTCGTCCACAGCAGGATTTGTTTTTTAATACTTATTGGAACATTTATTTCAGTGTCTAGATGTTCATTTAGGTTTGTTTATTTACTTAGGCTTTCTTCGTTTATAATTGCTCCTTTTTTCCGGCCCCAAAAACTGCGTCAGATCGCTAATCCGGCCCCTTATAGCCAAAAGGTCTGGACACCCCTGTTTTAGAGCATAAGACTGGATCGCCGCTAACGTGTCTCACAACATCTCACAACGAGAGCGGCCTTTTGAAAGCGTGAGCTTTCGAAGTGTCATCATTCAAAGCCGCCGTGTGGTCTGTTGTTTTGTTCCGTGCTAAAGATCGCCCACACACGCACCCCACCTCCTCCTCTCCGGTACTTCGCGTCTCGCAAATCAAAGAAGCCAAGCCGCGCGCGTGCCGACCGTACGAGGATTGATTCGAAGTTCGAACGACGAAACCAGAGACCTGCCGCCGTCGCTGCTGCTGCTCGGAGCCTGATCTCAAAGGGCAGCGCAGAAAGGCGAGAAAAGCCAGGGCCTGTTGCCAGGCGAGCACCGCCTGGCAGTCAAGGCTGCACAGGCGCGCTGAGCCAGAGCAAGCGCCGCGGAAACTCGAGGACGGTGGGTTGGCGGCTAGCGGTTAATAGCGGGGCGGCTTGGCTTGGCTTGGCGCTGTACTGACCCGGTCTGCTTCGGCAGCATCGTCTGCGATCGGCTGCTGATCAATCGAGTAGAGAAGACAACAATCCGGGCTTGTACGATTATTCAGCCCCAAGGAGTGTCCGGGGTCCCCGCCGTAGATGGGGAATTTCGCCGAACGCCGTCACACATACATCGCACGGTGTCCATGAAACGTGTGTCCATGAAAATTTGCACACGAAACGTAATTCTACGAAACGAGTTTCGACGAAATGATAGAGACCCTTCGCTCTTTTTCGCAAGTCCAAGGTTTTCTTTTTTTATGGGAGTTACTTGAGCTAGTCGGTACGTTTGATTTTCCTATACAAACAAAAACAAACCAACAACGCAGCTCGTCCAAACAACGTTCGAAGACTGTAATGTAATAGATAAATTGGCTAGTTGGTACATAACTGAATGGAAAGCGCCAGGACGAAGAAGGGGACAGAGACGAAGCGCTTCGTCTCTGTCCCCTTCTTCGTCCTTGTTCATTCGGCGCTTTCCATTCAGAATACTGAAGTTCGCCTGGATGCCTGAATGGATTAAGACTGGTGCTGCTGTTCGGGCGGTAACGTGCGCCCCCTGGCATGCAAAAGTTCGACTGAGCTAGACTTAGCTTGGCTAAAGGGCGCGACATTTTCACAGTTCTCATAATACCCCGGAGCGCTCACGAATGGCGCTGACGTTTCCAAAAAAAAAAAGAAAAAAAGTTAATTGCAGTCGCAGAAAAAAAGAAATGAACAGCGCTTACGTTTCAACTCGCCGACAAAACTAGCGGACACGTGACCCGGAGCTTAATGAATGCCACCAGTGTTTTCTTCCTTTTTTTCTTTTTTTAACATGGCTACGCGTTAGGCTTGGCGGAGAACAGTGCGCGCGATGAGTTCCTTGCACTGCTAAGGTTCTGCTATTCACGTCGTCGGAGCAATTGGGCACGAACCATCTATCCGAATGCTTGTCGAGACATCGATTGTCACCAGCCCAAATGCCATGCCTACGCTGAGTGCTCGCGTCCACTATATGAGTTGCATTCAAAAGTCACCACAGCGGGGATCGCAAAGGTTGATGACGAAATCTCCCGGATCGCATTGTTGCCCGCAACTTCGTCACCACGTTTTGCGAAGGAGCGACCGAAAGAATACGTCCGCTTCTCGGTCAGTGGCGTTGCGAACTCCTGTAAAATTGAGAAACATCCAATATTGTTGCACGAGTCCTTTAGACCACGGTCACACTGCCTACACGTCATACAAAAGACGCTGCGGACATGAAGCATTATCGTCAAGCATGTTCAGAGCACGTTTGTTCCATATCGATCTTGTCTGCAGACGGTTTTTGTATGGCCGATGTGACCGTCACAGAAGTAAGAAACACGGCTCAGATTGCAGACTGTCTTTTGCATGATGCATTGACAGTGTGACTGTGAACTTATAAAAAATAGAAAAAGAAAGCGATGCTTTTAACCGTCTTGTACGGGCCGTCCGAAGCTCCCATATTTTCCTCCGTGACCAGATGTCCGCTTCCAAGTTGCAGATAAGATTGCGCCGCGAGGTCCGGAAACGGGCAGCTGACCGGAGAGGGTGACCCGTTGTCCCGTTTCCCGCCCGTCTGCTCAGGATATCGAGAGTCGTGTCGCGGTTATCGCTGAAGCGACCACAACAACGTATCCAGCTAGAATCAACACTGAAAGAATCGGCAATACATTCCGACGTATATAGAAAACAAAGATATAATGTTGAATTCCCCTCGTTGCAGTCTTTGATTAGAGTCCGCAGTCCTTGGATAACCCGCCCACGATCTAAGCGTGGGTGTCTGTTGACATAACATAACGGCGACTTCGCAACAGGATCCGCTGATTCCGTGACTCGCCCGAAAACCGCGTGGTTGTCGGACTGTTTGTCAACATCGCGGAGAGCGCATATCGTCCACAGATTTCACAAGGCTCGTGGACGATATGCGAGCTCACTTTCCGCGCGCGCGTGTTTCAGTTCGTGCGGGCGCCTGTATCGCACATCGTGTGTGTTTGTGCGCGCGTTCACGCGTGAAGGCTGCGTGTTCGCACTCCGTGTGAAGTGTGACCACGAGAAGATCCGGAGACATTTTGTTGGCATTTTCTTGCGCGTGCATGAACGAGCTAGCATTTCCAACTCCAAATGCGAAAGTAGAGCCACTAAATAAGATACGCTTAGAGTATCTGCACTCTGTTCCCCGATATTGTTGTGGGCGCCGCCATGTTGGTGCTTGTGCAGAGCAGACGGAACTGCCATCGTCCTGATTCAAAAGTGCGACTTCCTCAGAATTAGATTCGGGAAGCTCATGTAATATTGCTTTGCGTTGTCGCGAACTGTTTCAACATTTGTGGAGGACGGAGAAGCGCTTCGTGGGGTTTTAGTAAAAGCTTTAGATAACGGGCAACCATGATTTGAAGCCACAAGATGGTTAAGTGTCGCTACTCTGAAGCGTAGCTTATTTAGTGGCACTAAACGAAAACATAACGCTTTTTTTTTATCGCTTTAAG
>NW_024609883.1:78946053-79055311 GCF_016920785.2 Ixodes scapularis
TTGCGTGAAGCACACTCAAGACCCCATGCCATTGCAGTGGTACTGCACTAGTTAAGTGTGTTATCTACAGCAGAGACACCAGACGCTGATTGGGGCAGGCCAACTTCCCGCTGTATTCGCTCTCTCACGCGTGAGTTGAAACGTCGGTCGCATTCCAAAATATTGTTGACTTTACTCCAGGGTAGGGTAGAGTAAAACCTCGGCGTTCGAAAACCTACCCGCGTCCAGCGTTGCTCTATCTGTATTGTCACGTGACACGACCCGCCGGAGTTAATCGGATCTATTTGGGTGAGATTTTGAACGCAGGCCCTTGTGGCGCCAGTGTGCAAATAGCCCCCAACCACTTGCCGTTCTGAACAAGACGGCGGGTTTCGAAATATTGGCGAAATCAAACATAGACGCTAGCTTCTGGAAGTGGCCGCTTACCTTACAGCACTGTCAGACTTAATTCACTCTTATTGCAAAAAGATGATGGGTAAACAATGCGGAAATATACGTGAACCGGAAGTATGCCGGGGCTGCCCAATAGATGGCGTCACGGAGTTTCTTGCACAAACGAAGAAGGGCGATACGCAGAACACAATTACTTTTACACCTCTTGTCTTACCTTATCAATACCGGGACGCCTACCAATTATTTGTTCTCTGGACGATGGAGATTCCTCCCATGCCGATGTCTCCTTTTATTCAAAACAGGACCCGATAAACATCGATATTTTTAACCGACGCCGACTGTTGACACAAAAAAAAAAGACCAAATTGGCAAAAATAAAAATTGGATTTGACGAAAAGTACAACTTGAAAATGCGGAACCCTACTTATAATAACTCTTTTTTTTTTCTTTTTTTTCTTTTTTTTTTGTATTTCATTTTTGGGCTTTGTTTTGAAGACTATTGACGCGTCTAACGTTTTCGTTTCCGCTTCCTCTGAAATGGGGACATGAACCTTCATCTCTTTTTTGCCCCGTCTCTTTTTGACCGAAACACCGTGAAAATTTGGGAAAGAACGAGGAATATAAGAAAGACAGGGGAAAAAAAAAAAAAGAGAGTGAGAGATGGGGATTGGGGAAACCAGATCTGTTTTCTAAAGCCCCCTTCTCGTGTTTCCTTTCCTTCCCTTTTTTCCCCTACGTCCCCACGCTTCTCCCCAATGTTCTCCATATTCCTCCAGCTGCCGACTAGTGTCACCCCGATTTCCAGTTATATTCCGGGTCCTCCCCGTCCATTCATCTCACCGCTGACGTTCTCCCCCCCTCAAAAATGATTAATCTAAATACGCGCAGCACAACTAAGAGCCACGCTAAAATTAATTTAAAAAAAACGATAAAAAAAAAGGGGGAAGGTTGCATGAACGGGGAGAAAATCCCTACTAGCGCGCGCAATCAAAACGTGCCGTTCATAAAAATTCGAAAAATAAAAATAACGCGAGAAGTGGCCACCCTCTTTCGTGCATTCAATTCACAACCCTCCAGTTTTTTTTGTTCCCGAACGAAGAAGGGTGGTGGGGATGAACAAGGTATTCGCTACTACTAGAACCCTGTTTCGGCGTGACTTGGCAAAGAGCGAACGCTACGACAACATTCGAGCCAATTAGAGCGAAGCAGCGAATCACGTGACAGCTCTCCGCAGGTCGCACCCCGAGAATACATTTGTTGTCACATGCCGCACTCCTGTGCGCCGATAGGCTCACCGCGGTTCCGTTGTCTTCGCCATTTGCCAAGTTACGGTGAAACGGGGTTTGTAGCTCTCTTTCAAATAACCAGATTTACAAAAGGAATCCCCCTCTGTGTGGTGTACGCTTTTCGCCGCACCCCGTCGCGGATTTAAAATTCTAGTGTACTTTTCTTTTTTTTCTCTCTCTCTCTCTCTCTATTTTTACGTGTATAGAACTTCTACCGGCGCTTTTATAAGCGAAATCGATATAACAGCTACGCAATCTTTCAATCTTTGTGTCACGTTGTTTGTTTTTCTTTTGTTGTGTTTTCTTGGGCGAAGTTAAACTAAACCTTCCACCTCGCTTGAAATTCGTTGAGACGTATACGGCTACACACGCGACGGTTGCGGCGTGCCATTTCATTCAGTATTGTGGGATCGATACGCCAGATTGGCAACACAAACGGATCGCCTCGAAAGATCGACTTTTTCGTTCCTTGTTGTCTGTCGGCACGAGTGCGACGTAGGGAGCTCGATATCGTCGAGTTGTATTTCTGTTTACACCAGGTTCCAACCGCCGAAGTTTTCTTTAAGAGCTGTTATCGCAGCCTAAGTGCAATGCTCAAAGTCTGTTGCAAACTTGACACGTAAAAAACTGCAATACAAACTCTGCCCAAAGGTGCGCCGGGCATTCTGCGAAGCTTCGTTTTTCTGGGCGCCAATCTCGAGAAAAAGAGCTCTATATTAATATGGCCGTTTTCATCTCAGCTCAGACATAGATTTAAAATCGAATTTTTAGTTTTTATGAAAAACAAATATATGCTTTGGCAGCAGTCTTGAAATGAACGACAGCGTTGAACGGCAAGCTTGGCGGATTTTTTTGTTTTTTGCTTTCAAGTCATTGCCCATTGAAACGGCCGAGGTGAAAACTCACGTTTCTTCAGCCAATGATATATATATATATATATATAAATGCTGATCTGTGTGTCTTTGGTCATTTTAGCAAAGTTTGGCCATACTTTATGTGTTACCTATTTAAGATATTTAATTGTACTTAATATCATAAGAAAGCCTAAACTAGGCTATTTTCATTCATTATTAGTCTATTGTTGTATGTAAAAGAAAACAAACGCTACATACATTTGAATTAACTAATGTTTAAAAAAATCTTGCGAATTTTGGATAAATTTTTTCAAAAATCTTATTTTCATTTTTATTCACTTTTTAGTAGTTGTAAGGTACGATAGTGGTTTATTATAAAATATAAATAGAAAGTGTAGTATAATGTTTGTACTTCCGCAATTAGAGCTAGAATCTCGCGAAATGCGCGTTTTGAATGCACCTTCGCATGGGTGCTATTATGGCCAATATTGTGGCATCGATATGATTAATGACAGTAATATTACCTACCATCAAATTTAATTATTAATGGGATTGAAATAATAAGTATTACGCTACATCTTTTTTGTATGAGGTTGTTACAATACTAGACTATTAAAAAATGCAATACATAAAATGCTCAATAAATGAAAGGACACATCAAAGCGTAAAATTAAACAACCCTGCAGGACTCAGTGACAGTAATTAAAACACAACTATAATAGCTAACAAAAATATTTTTTGTAAGTCAGACTTTACGAAAGTTTCCAAAACTTACAATTACTAAGTAAGCGTTTGCAATATGGGGTACTGCCGTTTAGACGATCAAGGTATGGAACTTTATTTACATGTAGGTACGTTTAGTTACCAAGCCCCATGTTAACGACTTGTTACCAGAGAACTGGAGCAATGTTATTCATTCAGTGTATAAACCACACATTTCCTGTCTAAAACAGTCCATATCTCTCCATACACTCGAAACTCGTAGAAAAAACAAACGGCTCTCTTTTATGCACAGACTATACTACAACCCATGGTCACCAAAAACATTTATTTTCCCGGCTCGTCATATTTCATCTCGCCTAGATCATCCATGTAAAGTCGAACCCATTTTCTCTAGAACTAACGCATACAAATACTCACCTCTCTCTCTATGCATATCTGAATGGAATAGAATGCCCTCAAGCCTGGTGACGATATGTGACCATAACCATTTTACGCAGGAGCTTGTTAAGTTGTTTGAGTAATCTCTGTGTAATGATGCTTTCTCATTGTTCTCATTCAATGTTTTCCCCAATTTTTGTGAATTTGATGTACCCCCCTTATGTAATGCCTCACGTAGAGGCCCTTAAGGTAATAAAATGAAATGAAAATGAAATGAAATGAAAACATCAAAGCTGGTTACTAGATGTTTCGCATACACGCAATAAAAAATAAAAACAAAATAAAGAACTTTTATTTTATTTTTTTAGCTTTGTGCAAAAAGTGTGAAACTGACATCAGAAACAAATTTACGAAGCACGAACGGCTCGCGGTTATCCGTTCTTCGTAATTAACCCAATATTACGACTCGCGAACAATGCACTCTCACGTCGCCAAGGAGCCTTTTAAGTAGTCCGTCGAGCAACATTGGCGGTCGCCATTATTTGGGCACCGCCGATCGTGTGCGAAGCGTCCGATTGGTTCCGAGTTCACGCAGAGCAGCGCTGACGCGGCACTCGTGTCCAATCAACGTGCAGCCGAGTAGACGCCGAACGCAGGCGTCCAAAATATGGCGGCCCCGAAGCAGCCACGAGAGGGCGCGCACTTTTTTGAAAGGAGTCTCTTTGAGCGCGGATTGATGGCGCCCTGAAATAAAAGCACGTGCACGTGACGTTGAAGTCCACGTAAACGTGCAAACATCTTTCCTCTCTTCCCCATTTATCATTGCTCTTTTTTTTTTCCGCGTTATTTTTGCTAGTTTAACGGAAACTTCGCACACGAAACGCGGCGAGAGGGGAGGCAGAAAGTACAGGAAGCAGATAGCCCCCTGCGCAAAAGGCGATATGTAGGCAATATACGGCTCCATCCGCGCACAACGTGGAGTATGTTTTATCTCGCGATAGACCGCAGCGGACCCTAAGAAGTCATCGGAGCCAATACAGTGTACCGTGTGATTGTCGCGTGACCTTTACGGAGAAAAAAAAGGGGGAGGAGGACGCGTAGTCACGTGTTTCGTTCCCAGCGCTTGATTGGCTGGGACGAGTCGTAACGTCCGCTAGGGCACGGCGAGCACCGAGTAGACACGCGGGCCTTCCCCGTCGCTGAGTCAGCTTGGGTCCCCTCCAATGTCCTCCTCTTTCCTCGCCTTCCAGCCGCACCCTTCCCCTCCCGTTCGGAGTCTCTCCATCGAATATCGATCGAGGCTCTGGCGCACGTGGCGCGGCATGAGCTGGGGCCCGTCCAACCGTTCCGGCGAGACCTTGATGGGGAAACAGAACCTCCGGAGATTCGGTAACACGAGGATGATACGGTAGTAGCGAAACATAATAAAAAGAAAAATTGCCGATTCCTCGCCGGGTTTTGATGATCGGCTGAGGCAACAGCCGAGGCCGACGCCATTATTTTTTTCCCCGAAAGCTACTTCGAACGTCTATAGCGTTTAGAAGCGCGTGTCGCAGAAAATCCGGCGTCGATGTGACCAAAAATGTCACGATGCAACGCGCGCAGTCACGTGGGACGTCACAGATGTCTGTGACGTCATGACCCTATTCACCCGTTAAATTTTCCCGCCATATTTAACGGAAAAGTTTTCCGTCAAATCTAGCGGGTCGATAGGATCATGACGTCATAGTCACGTGTGACGTCACGCGTCACGTGACATAACGTCACACATGACGTCACGTGACACTACCAACTACGCCACGCACACACGCCTGCACCGGAGCGAACGCTGCTTTATATGAGAAGGAAGCGTCCCCCAAGTCCCCCCCCCCCCCCCCCCCCCTTTAATAAAGCGAAACTTCGGCTCCGATGGACGCCATTGGTCTCGCGTTGTCAAAGGCGATATGGCCGACCACGTGACGCAGTCACTTGATTTTCCACACGCGACGGACGAACGCGCGTACATGGCATAACGTGGGCTGGCGCCACCGACAAGTGTACGCGGTTTGCCAGAAAAAGTTACGAAATAAATAATAATCAGCAATGTCTTTGATGTCGTAGCTCAACGTTGGCGGTGCAGTCGACTGCGTCGCATGTCGCACACCGCGCTGGAAAGGTGAAAAAGGTTTAGCACCTTTTGGTGGCGCGATGCGCGCGTCAATCTGAACACATTTTCGTGTACTCTAAATCTAGTCGGAATGAGATCGTATATTTAAAACGCGGTGGAGTTTCTTGATGACACTGTAAACAAGAACTAAGACAATTTTTTTGTTTTTCTTCACGGACTATAGATTGTTTTAAAACGTGAGGAGAGAAAACGCGGAATAAAATTTGGTTCCTGCTTCCGAGAAACGTGCGCGTCCGTTATCAAGTCTCGGCAGACATCGGCATCCATCTTCCGTTTGGCTTCATAGGCTTTTAAATTTCAAATAAAATCCGGAAAAAAAAAAAAAAAAAAAAAAAAAAAACAGGCAAACCCGTTTTGAAAAAACACGTGCGTCCCACGACTGAAGCATTGCGCGAGCTGGGAGAGGCCATTTCCCGTGTCCGCCGCTTCACTTCCTCGCGCAGAAACACTGTTATTAGTTTTCGATGAACGACGAAAGATAAAACGATGCAACAACAACAACAACACATACACACACACAAAAGGCAACAATGGTCTCATTATAACACCGCCAAATATACCTCATTATTGGATCGATTAGTCACAAAAAGGCCGTTCCAAAGCGGCCACGGTCGATTCGATGGAACTATGGCGTGCTAAACAGGGGACGCCGTCTGACCAATGCGCCGCTCCTGCCGTCATCAAACACGTATTTTTCTTTTTCTTATTTTTTCCCCCCGCGTGTACAACAACGAAAAACGGAAGGGGAAATAGTACCTTCACGTCTCACAGCGATCGCTAAAGAAAGCCTCGTGTACAACGGCGTAAACGTGTAATTTTAGTGGGAATTTCAGCGCACCTCCACCCTGGAGCAAGGTTTAGCCACGTGACTGCCGCCCTCCACGTATAGCCCGTTAGAGCTTACACGATGAACCGCAGCGAGCCCAGCCGAGCCAATCCACAGCTGCGAACGTGTCACATGACGGCGAGCCCCGCGCGTAACTGGCGCCCCTCTCGGAGGTCACGTGACTCGAGCGTGGCGTTGGATTGGTTTCGATGGCTCGTAGTGTCCGCTGCACTGCATAGTGAAGTGCAACGAGAATAGGGTTACGATCGTCGAGTCCTTGCATCGGAGGCTATCACACTCAACGACGAGTAGATTGGGGTTGCATGTCTGTGTCGATCGAAAAAAGAAAAATGAAGGGATTAGTCGTGTCAAGAAAGAGAAAGAAAAAAGGAAGAAGAGAAAAACGTACGGGCTATCTTGGCTGGTGAATGCGATTTTTGCGTGACGAGAACTCGATGACTTCCGGCTTTTATCCGCCCTCAAAGGGCAGACAGTCTCGGCAGGTCGACCACCTTCGGACGGTTCGTTGTCTTCGCCTTTGTGTGAACGAGCCTTTGTGCCTCTAAAAAAAAAAAATGGAACAACAGGTATTATAGGGTTCAAAGTCAAGGTCCGACCGGTGGTTTGCGTAATTCGCCACACTGAACTTGGACTGCTTATAAATGAGGCGACTTCTTGTGTCGCTGCGAATATGTAGTTAGCTTCAATGGACGCCTGTCTTATACACCAACTCATCTCTGTTGCGTCACGGCGCGGTGGTGGCGCGTCGGACGGACTTCCGGTCTGGGGTTGTGGGCGGATGTCCCCATGTGAGACGTGTATTCCTACGTTGTTTTGAAAGGAACGAGACAAAAACCTGCTTTTTCGTCAAAACGCCGTGACTGGGGCAGTTGCGAAGGAGTTGAGAAAAGTTTCAAGGTCAGTTTTCATGCGTGGGTTCGTCCCAGGACGTGGAAATGTGCCGTGAAAAGGGAAAACCAGACGCCGTCGGACCACGATTGCCTAGGCGAGAAGCACTTTGGGTTGAAATCACGGATACTTGTAATCGTCAGATTTATTTGTTTTGTTCCAACATAAATGCCGGAAAACCGTCAAGTTGTACGGACCACCTGCGGACTACGTTCAGTGCGCATTCAATTCAAGCGGCCACCTGATCGTTCGAACTGCCGTGTGCTCTTTCAAACGTTTGTGCTTGTCGTCTGCTCTTTTAGACGACACCGGCCCGTAGATCAAATCTTGGCTCGTTACCAATTGCAATAAGAAGCAAGTGCAGGCCTCAAAAAACTTAAGTTTGAAGGTTGGTAAGCAGGCTCGACGTAAACAGTAGATACAAGGAGATGTTGATCAATGTTACCAGTGGCCATCACCGACGTGTTACGCCTGATTCACTTGGTCCGAATCTGCTTGCGATTTTCAGTATCGACGTCGATCACCTCAGCTACAGTTCACGCTTTTGCAGCCCGAGCGACGTCGCGACTGAAAATTGCGAGCGAAATCTCATCATGCGAATCAGGCTTTAGCGTAGAATCTGCGGCGTCCACGCGGAATGAATCGTCGCATGTCACATTATTCACGCGAAGTTTTGCGGTGTAACGAGCTTCGGTAGTTTCGCTGAGGCCGCTCAAGTAGTCAGACATCGCCAGGAAGACGTAGAATCAACAATTCAAACGCGAAAAAGGGCAGGGGGACTCACACCAACGCCGACAACATCGCATTTCAATGGTTTGTTTATAGCCGATTCACACGACGGACTGATCCGCGGACGGATTGATCACGTGACGACATATCCGCGGTTCGTCCTTCTCCCAAGCGCATCCACACGAGGGAGACGACGAGCAGACGCCAGGGAGGACGGACCGAACCTGTTCGCACCCCACAGTGCCGCGAAACTCCAACATCGCACCGTAGCACCGTTGTCCAAGAGAGAAATCGACGGTTGCTACCGCGATAAAGAATGGTACGCCGCTGCTACGTACAGATCGAGAACAAAACACCGGGACAGGCTTCGCGCGAAGCGCCACTAACTTTACTAACCCAAAGCATGACAGTGACACAGGCATGATCCTGCCCGAGAAAGCTTCGGCGTAGACGCGACGAACTTCTGGGCTCGCGGAGGGGCGTTTGGAGATGCCTTCACGCACTCCGCGCTCGTGCACAACACTCAAGCACACCACATCCACAAGAGAGGGCTTGCTCGGTGAAATCCTGATTGGACGTGCAAGAATTATCACGGCGTGCTAGACTAGAGTAGTTTTGTCGGGAGCTTCTTGACACGGACCCGGAGGAGCACCGGAACCTGCGTCGCGTCAGCCAGACAAAGTTTCTGGAGTTTCTCTCACGCGTGGAACCAAGAATCGTACAAACGTAAATGAACCAACAAAAGCACAAAACGCAACGACGCGCCATTTTTGTTTTTAACGCACAGAAGCAAAATACCAAGAAAACCATGCACCGTTGCCAGACTAAATGCTTTCCAAGTCAGTCTGCCGCCAAACGTCCGCGAGTGAAAAAGGCGCTCGACTTTATCAGTCCGCGCCTCCGCGGAGGAGGCGCGGATCGCAGGAATCGGTGACGTGCCGGTCACGTGGTACACGGTCCGCGGACGAAAATCGCGATTTGGTCCGTCGTGTGAATCGGCTATTATGGGCAACGGCGAGCTTCTTGCCCACACTCCATCGCGCATGCGCGGCGCCGGTGGCATCCGCTAGGGGCGCTTCGGTTTGTTTGTAAACATGAGTTGGTGTATACAAAACACGCCGATTTTGCAGCGGCAATGCTCATTGTTGTTTCACAAATAAATAATGAAGCAAGAATCGTGACCATTAGACACGTCCTGCGTGTCTTAAATTGTCAGTGAGCTTTTGTTCGGTGAGCTTTTGTACGGCTACCATATGACTACATATTCTCCAGGAAGGGCGAATCCGGAGTAGGCATGTCAAGTTCTAACAGGTTCGAGCTTTCGAACTTTGAAATCGAAGTTCGACAACAAACAAACGTTCTACAAAAGTTCGATTGTTATGCGCGTGCGCGTAGATTGAACACGAACCGGCACCGGCTGACAGAAGAAGGGTGCAGCACCTTACCAAACGAACCCATGAAACGTTAACATCTTTGCTTTCCTATTCTGTAAAGGTTGTTAATTATTCTCTGACATATACAAAGTGTGTTTGCTTTTATGTTGCCTAAACGTTGATGATGAGTCTATAAAACTGAGAAGCAATCTATTTTATATAAGAAGTGTTTAACAAAATGTTAGGCTTTTTTTTTTCTTTCTACAAGTTCGGCAACACTGTTTATAAACAATGTAGGTTTACTTTTCATTACCTAGGCTATGCGGCGCAAGCTACCGCACGTTATAAAGGGTACAGCCGTAAGCGTCCATCCAGCATCCATTCATCCATCCTTCGTCGAAATTCTCCAAAAGATCGAAGACTCGCCAGACGAGTCAAACCTCAGGCTGGACAAAAAGTTCTCAACATCCAAGAACCCAAAGCAGCGTCTTCATTCATTTTCCAGAACCCAAAGTCGAGTCGAGACAGCACCTAGCAACGCAGCCCCTTCCCTGCCAGAGCCAAACAGCCTAGAGGCGAAAGGAAGTAAAAGCCGGTATAAAACAAAACAAAAGCCTCAAGCCATACCAATCCAGACTAGGCCAGCGTCTCAAGGTCACACTGTATTTACGGTTCGGGGGGGGGGGGGGGGGGGGGGTCCTTTCTTCGGGCAATCCGCTCGTTCCCTTCCCAGCACGAACAGACAGACTCGGCACACACGATATGCACAGAGAGCCGCTTCGTCTAAAATACGTGCCCGTTTGCTCAGTTTCACCTGAGGATGGACCGCAAAGATCGTTAGGCGTCACCAGAGCCAATTCGAGCGCCAAGTAAGCTTCACGTGACCTCCGAGGGGGGCGCAGCGAAGCGCCGGACGCGTAGTCACGTGATAACGTCTGATGGTCCGCGTACTCCACTCATCGCTAAGCTGACACCGCGGTGGAAGCTGCATGCTCTTCCGCTACCTGATCGCGCTCATACCCAGGAGTGGAGAGGAGGGTCACGTGACGCAAGGGAAGCGGTTCATTGGTCTGGCGAGCCCGTAGCTTCCACTGCACTGTCAGTCTATGGGTGAACAAAGCTTGACGTTTGCTACAGTCCACCCTAAGGTGAAACGCGGGACGCAGATATAAAACGTTCCACAGATCCGTTCTCTCGCGCCATCCGCGCATACCGCCCCTTCGTCTGCATAACGAAGAAGAAAGAGGGCAGGAGTTTGAGGCGGATGTTTCGAAAGGCCCAAAAACGAAAAGAGAGATAGAACCGTTCGTGTTACCGCCGTAGATCACACTGCAGCAGTCCGCGGCGTGGAGGAGGCGAGAACTTAGCCGGGCTGGGCTGGCCGGCAGGCTGGCAGACGCGTTGGAAAGCCGAGAACCACCAACCCGTGGGCATAAATTGCGTCCGCGGCGGTGCACGTGCAACCCCACCGCCCTTTGTTCACTTTTCACCCTCTCCCCCGATCTCTCCACGCATAACCTTCTCCTCGTTTCAAAGCCAGCGAGCTGTATGAGTCCCGCAGTGTGCCACCCTTTTTCTTTTAATGCTTTTTTTTTTTTTATTCTTCTTTCCGTCCACGAGTTCGTATGCAGTCAGCAACAGGGTTAGAACGGGGGGGGGGGGGGGGGGTCTTTTTCGAATGCGCGACCTCCAGCACACGATCGTCACCGTCCGCCGTGCTTTGGCTGCGCGTGCGCGCTCGAAGCTCGCGAGACGCCGAAGCACCATCGAAGGCAGGACGCTAGCCCTGGAGGAGGCACAACTGAAAGATCTCCCCACAGTTCTCATCTCGCCAGTGAATATAATATATTTATTTTTTTGTCTTTTCTACGAGTGTTTGCTTTGATGTCCACGGCTAGATAGGTTTCAATTCACCCGGGTTAGTGGTCGTACTGTACTGGCCGACTAAAGGGCTGTACACACTGTACACCATTTTTTGTCCCGCACGCCAAAAATCGTACCTGAGCCCCACAGGTTCACTCGCAAATCGGCAAGGCGGTTCGACTGTTAGGTTAGGCCGCGGTGGTGGCGCTTCGGGCGCACTTCCGGTCCGGCCTGTGGGCGGAAGTCGCCATGCGGGAAGGTCATTGCTGTGTTGTTTTGGAAGAAACAAAACGAAAACCTGCCTTCTCGCCAAAACGTCGCGACTGGGGCTGCACCAAAAGAGCTGGCAAAGGTGTCAATATCAGTTTTCACGTGTCTCCTGCCTGTCAGGCTCGTGCCGTGGAAAGGGAAAATCAGACGCCGTCGGACCATATTCGCTTGCGCTGGAAGCACTTTTGTGTTGAATTCACGGATACTTGTGGTCGTCCGATTTAGTTCCTTTGTTCCACCATAAATGCGGGAATACCGTGAAATTGTTTAGACCATCCGCGGACCAGGTTCATGGCGTCACCACGTTCGAAGGGCCGTGTTATCGTTTAAAGTGTCGTCTGTTCTTTCGAAGTCGTCTGCTTTTTGAAACTGTCATCTGCACATTCAAACGACAACGGCCTGTGGACAACACGTTGACGTGGCAATTGTGATAAAAAGTAAGGGCAAGCCTCTATAAAAGCAGTTTACATCGGCTTAAGACCACTTACCGACAGAACCAAAATTTCCCGTCTTGCTTTCTCTCATGGCATCTACTATTCATCATCTGAGTTTCGCAGCCCACCAACTCCAGAACCCATCTCACATTTCCAAGCGCTTTGACCATCCCCTTAAAAGTTCAGCCTCCCTCTCCAGAACTAACAATACTTCAAAACTCTCCACCTGTCATTGCCGACTGAAACTCATTGCCCACGCATATTGTTCACGCAACTGAAAAAAAAAAAAAAAAAAAAAAATCCGTGAAATGTGATTTATTTTTGTGAAGTGTGTACAGTGCTATTTTTTCGAGGTTTGCTTCTTCCCCCCCCCCCCCCCCCCCCCGCCCACACCTCATGTAAAGTGTTCTCTTGAGCAACTTTGAGGTAATAAATCCGAACTGGACTGAGCAGAACAATGGTATGTTTTAAATTGTTACCGGTGACTATCACTGACTTGTTTTATGTCTGATTCACATGATCAGATTCTGCTTGCAATTTTCAGTATCGGCGTCGACCATCGTACCATCCACGCTTTTGCAGCACGAGCGACGTCGCGACTGAGTGTAGCCAGCAGAATCTCCTCATGTGAATCAGGCTTTAGCGTTCATTCTGCACCGTTCACGCGGAATGAATCGCCGCACGTCGCATTATTTACATCAAGTTTTGCGGTGTAACGAGCCTCGATAATTTTTCTGAGGCCGCTAAAATAGTTGGACGTTGCTAGGAAGACGTAGGATTAACAGTTCCAACGCAAAAAGAGGCACGGAGACTCACACCGACGCCGATAACATCGCATTCCGATGGCTTGTTTATTATGGGCGACGGCGCGCTTCTTGTCCACACCCCATTGCGCATGCGCGCCGCCGGTGGCGCGCCGCTGGGGGCGCTCCGGTTTGTTTGTAAACATGAGTTGGTGTTTAGGAGCGCGCCTACAATTTTCGGCGTGCACGTCAAAAGTCGTGTTCAGTGTGGACAGCCCTTTACTCCATAGTAGGGTTATACATGAGCATATTGATTTGATATTTCCTTATTTTGTTTTTCTTTAATCTCAAGACGTGTAGCAATTAAACATCGCAAGGTTCTTTTTTTTTTTCAAAGTTACAGAACAGTTTGCGTACGAACTCACAAAGAGAAGAAAAAAAGTCGACTATCGTCAATCTGTTACGTGGTCTCACGCAAAACAAAAAAAAAAAAAAAAAAAAAGGATATACGGTTTGCGTGTATTAAATAGTTTAAGAAAGAGAAGCTGGAACGAAATCGGCACATCCGGCGGATGTCATAACTGAATCGATGGCTCCGCTCTTCTCCGACCCTATTTATCCTGGCTTTGGAGCCGTCGGTCTTCGCTGTTGTCAGACATCGCCTGCGAAACATCGACAACGAAAGAAGCATCCATTCTTCTCAGTGCGCCCTCTTTTGCTTTCGTGCCGTCGTATTTCGTCCGGCTTTCCCTCTCTTTTTTTTTTTTTTTTTTGTTCTTTGTTGATCGAAAAAACCTGGCCCTGCACGATCGGGTCGCCCGCGCCGGTTTATCGGAACCGTCGAATCGGACAAACCGACAGTATCGAATTAAGATTAGGATTGTACAACCTGCGATGGTACAAACTATTGCCGTCTAACTGTACAAGAAACGCAGGTTTTGGCGATTCAAGAACAGGGTGCAGAATATAAATCAATATGGTTGAAATCGTGATTCGAAATCGCGACTTCAATGGCGATTTACATGAGACTAGTTTTACTTAGTTTTACTACGATGATATAAATCGAATCTTGCCCGCACAAAAAAAAAAAAAAAAGATGCCGAAATTATATATTTTTATTTACCTTTTGTTTAACATCTCGATCCTCCCATGTGCAGTTATTTTGTATCTAAAGGAAATAATCATCGAGCAAGAAAGATTCACTATATCAGGCTGAAGACGAGCAACAATCAGTTCTCTCTAAGGAAATCAGTTCGTTCACCTTTCTTTCTCACTTACACTTCGTTCCTCAATTATGTAACGTCCTGTTGCAAGCAGATCAAAAGAGTGAAATAAAAAGCAATAAAAGCTCAACTAACAAAAAAAAAAAAAAATCAAGCTGTTTTTTTGTTCTTTTTTTGGTATGACTGGGCTTGCATCAGTAAAAGTATGACTGGGTATACATCTCTGAAAAGGCCACGTAAAAAGTTGCCAAGTAAACTGTACTTTCGGTAAGAGTAACTCTTGGTTTCGAATCGTTTTTGAGCGATCGAACGGATAGATCAATCAGCCTGTCATGTTTAAAATAATACATCTAGTGATACGAAACCCCTATTTTATAGCTACAGTGATTTAAACCAAATTATTTTGATTTAAATGAAATAAATCTGATTTAAGTTGAATAAATTTGAATTGTTTAGTTTTTTTTTTTTTTTAATTGGTTCGCTTGTTTTGAGCACCTTATTATCTCTTCGCGACCAATCATATTTCGAGATTAGCTGATAAGAACTCCGAGCAACCAATCAGAATGCAAGAAGAGTGGATATAAAGAACCACGCCCGCGCTTTTTATACTTCCTAGGGGCAATGCGAAATTTTTTGTACTTTGCGCCATTACCGCTTAGAACGAATCTCTGATGTTAATGACCTATGAAACACGCGTTCGTTTTTCACCACGCAAAAAAAGAAAAACAAAACAAAAAGCGTTGAGTTTTTTTTTTTTTTTTTTAATTTGCAGTCAGAACAAGCGGCCACGTGACCTGGAGCCGATTATATGCCGCCAATGTTAATCATATAGCAGGCGATGGGGTTGGCGAAGCACAGAGACACGCGCTGAGTTCCAGCCATTGTTATGGTTTGGCTATTGTCGTCATTGCAGCGATTGGACACGGGCCACTACGCGAATACTTCTCGACCTATCGATTATCACGAGCCCAAATCGAGTGCCCACGCGATGCTCGGGTCCAATCTATGAGCCGCATTCGAATATTGTTACTGCGCGGAGTTCCAGCTACGTCATCGAGTTTAGCGAAGGGGAGATTGAAAGAAAATCCTCGCTGTTGTCCTCTGATATATACGATATGCGAAAGTGTTTGAACGTCTGGCAACACTCTGTGCGCTGCCATCTTTGTTGCCTCGAGGTTCCACTGCCGTTTCACAATTTCGTAGCGTTGTCGGTAACAATGAAATGAAATGAAATCTTTATTTCCAGAAATTTACCCTGGCGGGCCTCCAGACAAAAAGCTACCATATAAAGGGCCTCTAGACAAAAAACTACCAATCGAGACCTATTGCTCACCGTCATCAATCCTCACGCACACCTCCCAGCTAAAGGCTCATTCACACTGCCCTATTTTCTTACGTTAAGTTGCGTTACGAAATATTACGCTGAAGTCACCACAACCGACGCTACCTGTTCAAGGAGAAAGCATGACACGCGACATTCGAGACATGAATGTTTAAGGGGACTAACACGTAACGTAACGTAACGTAAAAAAAAAAATGGGGCAGTGTGAATGAGCTTTAAGGATTAGTCTTGTTCTATGCTTTTCTTGCGCATGTAAGTGCTCTTCGACCCGGTGGTCGCTGGTATCTCGGCGCAGCCGAGCTGGCGGAGAGACACTCCGGGCCCGGGTGCCTGGTTGTCGAAAGCGCTTTCTCTGCGCGAGTGCTTGTGCGAGCGAAAGATTCTTCGGAACTACGCTTTCGCGCCCTGGCCTTTGCTAGCGCCGAAGTCTGCTCAGTCCACGGCCGGACTGAATTTGCGCGCTCCTTTTTCGTGCGGTCTTTATGTCACAAGAGAATGCATGTGCATCTTTCTGCATAGGGACGCTGGCACCCTACTTTTCTTGCTGTCCCACCCTCCAAACCCTGCTGCCCAAAGGAGTCCGTTTTTTGTGGCTCACTGGTGTATTGTCTTCTTCCGAATTGCACGTCAACATCGGAGAAGACTTCTGGCCCGTTTTTCTACCGGTTGTCCAGCGATGAACCCTTAGCAACACGTGAAAAAAGAAGATACCAGGAAAGAACCTTGTTGTCGACAAGTACACACCTACGGTGTGTGCGTGAGGTCCTCTGTTCCCTCAGTGAAACATCCAGCAGAATACTGCTTTAATGGCAGTCAATTGAATAAACGAAAAGATGCTCATACCCCGCGATTTTTGTGCCGTGGCATAACCTCAGAGAGAGTCAGCATTCAGGTCTTCGGTCAGCTCTGAATAATTATGTTTTTTTTCTAGTGATTCTCAGACTTCATATCCAGAATTAACGTTCACCGCCAGTCACCGAGAATCTAGCAGCGCCTTATGGGCATGCCGCATTTTCAGCACGTGCGTATATAAGGAATAGGGCATAGCGGGCTCCGCGATAGTTTTCAAACGATTTACTCCTTCGCTTCTTTTTTGTCGGCTTCTCCAGTTTTTTTGTTTTTTTTTGACCAGCACCATTCCAATAATTACAAGTCCCCAGGCCAACACGCGCGTGCTAGTATCTTCGGAAAGCGAGCAAATCACGCGCCATTTGCACGAACACTGGAAATGGAACCGGCCAAGAGCCCTTCTTTTGGAAAGTCCAATATACACCTTTCCCTAAAATCGTATACGAGGGCCCGTTCATTGCTTTGTTTGTCACGCGCACTCCGGTGGCTGGCCTGTAATTTTTAGCGCGTGTGGACTGTGATTTTTGTAAACAGCGAAAGCGCGTCTACTCATGGACATTTTTTATGGAATTTCCAAAGAGGTAAAGAGAGCAGGCGTGCACAGCATTGGTCAGCGCTCGTGGCCACTTAGAGCCTACAATCTGTCAATGCCGCTTCGGAAACGTGTTATTATGCCTCACAGTCACCGGACAGGCCGTAAGACAGCGAGCGCGTATCTAGCCCAGTCGTGGTGAGAAGGAGCATGTTCTTCGGCGCCGCACTATTGGAGGTGGCACTTTGCATATATGGTCTATACTACACCGCAAAAAAAATGAATTTCTTGGTTTTAGCGGCGTTGTGTGCGAGCATACTTGGGTCCCACTAGTGCCAGTAAAGCTCGTGTAGAGTGAAAAACATTTCAAGCGAAAATCGTTGCACGGCCCCTTCAGTGAGTCTATTGGCGACGTGAGCGATCGAAAGTGTCGCTGTGGTCGGCTCACCACAACTGGCCGAATGCTGACTATGACGTCAGCGAAGGATTTCTCATCGACGGAAATAAGAGGAATCTAAGAACTTCAATTTTGACGGTCTTGGCAGTGTTGCTTTGAGACCGCTATGATTTCAGGCTTCCAGAATGCTCATTAGAAACACCATTGAGCTTGTTGCTCACAAGGTCATGACGTCACGAAAGGTAACCGAACGAGGGCGCCACCGAAACATCTCGCCACTAATACAGTGACAAATGACAAGCCGTACAAGAGAGGTCTCCGTATCGCCACGCTCTGACACGTCGTCCTTCGTGCAGATTAACCAATCATTTGCCGAGCATGCACCAGGCAACCACTATCGTTATCCGTGAGAACAAATCGTGTAATGGGAACAGCAACGACGATAGCTCTTTCGGGAGATTGGCGTTACTTGGCCCATCCTGCCACGCCGGAGATTCGGACGGTCCAAGGCTCACTGAACTCGCTTGCCGTTTGTCTCATGGGCATCGACATCTCAAGAAACGCAGGATCGCTTCTTCATATCATCACACTCATAGGGGGGATCGGTGACCGAGTGGTCTAGCGCACACTAAGCGCACACCACCTCGGAGCACGTGGAGCGGAAGTTCGCGCTGGAGAATTTAGGGATCCTGGGTTCGAGCCCCACCCCTGCCCGTTTCGATCTGGATGAGCATCGTACCGGCGTGCGGTCGTGTATCACTACTGCGTGGTGCACGTTAAAGACCCCAGGCTAGCGGCTGTACCGCACTGGCTAAATTTCTCATCTACAGCTGGGAGACTCGTCGCCCCTGTGAGGCAGACCAAGTTCTAGGCTGTATAAACACACACGCAAACCAATTTTTATCATCACGCTCACATCGTGATCCGTACTTCGGCTTTCAACGTCTGGGATGCGATAATAAAGGATGTGCTTGACTCGTCACGGCCTTTGTTTCTTAAGTTCTCAGTGTCTATTGTCAGTGACAGTTTAAGGTGGACCGCTTGAACTCGCGGTCCATCGCGAGTTCAAGCGGGTGAAGTTCACGCACATTCGTGTACCTGTTCGAACAGTTCGGTCCATCTCTCTTCCACCCAGACACCGACGCACACGCGCACTTCTCGACTTCATGGATGTCTTCTCCTTGTTCTGTCCTTTCACCTTCTCCGTTCGAAAGGAAGAAAAGATTTTCTTTTCCCGTGCCATCATCCACAGTTGTGGTTTTGATTGTCAAATCGGGCGCCCCCGACAAAAAATTAAAAAAGATGTAAATAAAAACTGCAACTTGCGGTTGCACATTGACTGACAGGAAAAAAAACGAAAAAAGAAAGAAAGAAAGGATGGCGTTGGAGCAAAGTATACAATCGTCGAAGCTTGGTTGGAAGGCTTAATCACCCCCCCCCCCCCCCCCCCCCCCTTTTTCCAATCCAGCCTTTCATTTCGTGCTCACAGACTTCACTTTTTCTTTCGTCCTTTCTTGATCCTCGTAACACGCGGTTGAACCACCATCATATATAAAAAAAGACAAGCTTACAAGAAGAGCAAGAACAGCGAACAGCTGTACTGGTAAACTAGTAGCATCACCATCATCATCATCAACGTCCACGACGACAATTGCATGTAGACAAAAGCCGAAAAAAAAAAGGAAGAAACATTACGTGCTTTTGTCAGATGCTCAAAGGGGCGAGTTCGTCCTGCCGCGACGTCAGCAAAGAAATATGGTTTGATAGAAACGCCGCGCTAAGGGGACACATATGAACCACAATGCTGGAGCAAACAATATGCACGTAACGCCGCCGTCCTAGAGCCTCGACGGCTCGAAAGAAAATAAAAAAAAAAATAACAAAACACTAGCCGAAACTGAACAAGAGATCGACGACAAAAAGAACGCAACACAAGGAAATCATAGAACGAACGGAACAGGAAAACCAGAAAATAAAAGAAACGACAAAACAGGAAGAGAAAGAAAATACTAAAGAGAGCAGTGGGAAGCGGTGAGTGTAGAAGGTGGTTTCCCTTTGCTGTGGACGGGAGAACGGCCTCATAATAAAATGGCGGCGGCCCCCCAAACAACAAAATAGAAAGAAACAAAGAAGGAAGAAAAGCGACGCAGCGAAACAATGGAGTGGTACTGGAAGTATAACACGTTTCCTTCGGCGCGCCCGGCGCGCTCCAGAGAGCATAAAAGACGTCGAGGGAGATGTTACACAAGTCCGTATGTACGAGAGGGGATTCGTTCGGCCGAGGCGTTAGCCAAGCTTGGCCGATTCTCCAACAACGGTTTGGCTCTTCGTATTCTCCACGTGGCGAGGTTCGTGCACGAGGAAGCTGGCGGCACGGCCCACGAATCGGGCCGTACTATTTTGCATGCACTTCGGGGGAAAAAAAAATATATGTATATATATATTTGCATTTTGAATCGCGATCCAGTTCAGGAGGATTACCCGTGTATTCGACAATTCGCCACTCATTTATTTGGTGGTGGTGTTTTCTAATCTGCGTAACCAGACCGAGTCGGACAATATTTCTGTTTTTGTTTTTTGCCGAGTAAAATAGTCACGTAATCAGTTTTAATCTATATTTTTTTTATGATCGCCTTCCGGAAGCTGTGATCTTAGTCTACTCGGTTGCGGATAGTGTGTCGGGAGCATGGATACAGCCAGGGGCGGAGTTACCAACAGGCAGAGTAGGCAACTGCCTAGGGCGGCAGGATTTTTGGGGGCGGCCAATCGTGGCCGCCCTTTAATTAATTGTCTCTTCTTCTTTTAAAACTACTTCTAAATTTAGCTACTTTGGCAATTCTAGCTCCAAATCTAGCTACTTTTGAAAATTTTAACTCCAAACTTAGCTACAAACAAACAAAACATGCTGTTGCGAACGTTCGTGGGATTTATATCAATGAAAAACACTTGTGAGCAAGAAAGAAAATGTTATTTTCGTTCAAGTTTGTTTCATCGAAATAGACGCACCTGGCGCCCACAGTGTTAAGTAACGAAGGATTTTGTTAGAAATAAGTAAAGTTTGTTTTAGAAAAGTCTATCTTTCTACAGTTGCGTCGGCATCGTTTTATTTTTTTTAGCTTTCTTTGTGAGTGTCGGCGTTTTGGAGGGAGCATTTGCGGGGGCAGAGCGGCCGGGAGTGGGGAGCGGCTTCCCCGCGGTCGTTAAGAAACGTCTCAGGTTTCGGTAGTCCGCTCGGACAGATCCCTTCTTGCAGCTGGTTGTGGCTTTTAGCCGAATGTGCCTGTATATAGAGGGTTTCGCCACTTAGTGTAAAATTGTCGCTTTTTGCCCGATGCAATAACTTAGCGGTTGGCACCAGTCAGACTGGAAAAATTGCAGAGAACAACTCTACAAGGAATTTAGGTTTGACGGTTACAGCGACAGGATGACAGCTCGCCGACCATTGGACGGCAGTGTACCACGTGGGAGTGGTGAAATTTGAAGTGATTGGTCCATCTCTGGAGGGAAAGGAGGCATCTACGAGGCTAGAAAAGGGCTGCCGAGAGGGTTCTCGGGAATTCGGCTCTTGAGACTGGGGACTAAAGTATGGGGTTCTAATTTTGGAAGTTTTGTATATTACCGTTGACTTGTCGTTTTGGTTTGAAAATAAACGTGGCCACACTGGCCACCGTAAACCTACCAACGTCGTAATGTGTCCAGCGGGATCGAACAACTTTTAGTGTTTTTTTTTCTTATTCGACTTCCCGGGGGACTACCATCGGGCGAACATCATCATCGGTCGTCACCATCCTGACCGGGCCCCTTCCCCCTCGGAAAGTTGACTGGCGCAGTCGGCAGGATCCTGCTGACTTCCTGCGACGGGCGGTGAGCGAAAATGACGGCATCAACGGAGGTCGGCGGAGCGTACCTGGGCTCTATGCGACAAGTGTTTCGTCTGCTGGATTGCGGGCAACGGTCGCGTCTGCTGGACTGCAGACAAGGGTCCCGTCTGCTGGACTGCTGACAAGGGTCGCTCCTGCCGGAGTCAGGACCGCGGCAATATCTACGTGAGAAGCCCGGGGGGGTACAGTTACCCAAAGAAGTCGTCTGCTGGACTGCGGACAAGGCTCGCTCCTGCCGGAGTGAGGACCGCGGCAATATCTACGTGAGAAGCCCGGGGGGGTACAGTTACCCAAAGAAGTCGTCTGCTGGACTGCGGACAAGGCTCGCTCCTGCCGGAGTGAGGACCGTGGCAATATCTACGCGAGAAGCCCGGGGGGGGGTACAGTTACCCAAAAAGGAGTGGTGGCAGCTGACAGGTGGTCCTGGGCGTCATCTACGTCGGAGAACAGGACGACCTGTGGCTTCACCTGCGGACCGGCAAAGCATCTTCAGCGAGCGGCGACAGAATATCGGGGCAAGCCTCAAGAGAAGAGACGAGATCGTCGCTGCAGTACTGAACTTCGTGGTGGCGCCGGAAAATTGTGCGGTTTTTTGTTTGTTTGTCTGTGAGGTTGTTTTTTTTTGTTCTTTTCGGTGAACGAAGAATGAGCTGAGACTTCCAGACGACGGGCATGATCGCCAGGCCGAGTGGGGACACTGCGGCAAGTGGGTGGCGGTGACTGGAGGAGCAGCTAATTGGATTTTGCCAGGCAACAGTGGGTGAGTCCCATTCCCGTTTTCTCCGAGGCTCACCATGACCAGAGAGACTAGATCGAAGACCCCAGGGTCTTCCCTCAGTGGCGCCAACTCGGAACCAGACGCTGGCACCAGTGAGGGAGGGCAGCCAACATATTCGAATGACCTTAGTGCTGAGATAACACTCATGAGACTAAAGATAGAACTCGAGAAAATAAAACTAGAGCAGCTCAAAATAACGGGGCAGCCGCATGAAGAGAACACTCGGGGTACGGGGGGAGTCGAACGGTATGCAAAGGAGCTACGTGCGGTGCTGGCGCCAATGCCCGAGACGGACACATTGGTACCTGCATGGTTTAAAGGCGCTGAAACAATGTTGGCGAGTTGTGAGGTTCCACAGGACCTACACGGGGCACTCATCCTGCCCTTTCTAAACGAGAAAGCGAGCGCCGTTGTGGCAAACAGAGCAGAGGGACGGGTATTGCAGTACAAGGAGCTACGAGACATTATCCTCGACGAGCTCAGGATGACTCCGGATGAGTATAAGCGCAGGTTTCATGTCGCACGCAAGCAAGAAGAGGAGTCGTGGGCACAGTTCTCTACCGATCTGACTACCATGTTCGGCTACTACATGGAGAGCCGCGAAGTAGAGACACTAGATGATCTAAGGCAGCTGATCATTTCAGATCGGCTAAAACATGTCATGCCGGATGATGTCCGGGCCTACGTACTTCAGAATGAAACCAAAGAATGGGTAAGGCCAAAGGAGGTAGCGGAACTTGCCGAGAAATTCGAAGAGAGCCAGCGCGATCGAAACTGGGAGCCCCAGAGGGCGGCCGAGGGGCCACAGGTGAACATGCGGGCTGGGCCTGCGGAAGTTGGGGGCGACCAGCGAAGGGTTGAGAAACCTCGACCGCAAGGGTGCTTTTCGTGTGGGAGGCTGGGGCACCTTAAGCAGAACTGCCCTGGATTAGCGCATACAGCCGTGGACTCCGGGAACAAACCGGCCTCCGCGTGTCTGAGTGCGGGGGTAAGACCTTTGCCTCGGTCACGCGAGACATTTGAGACGACGGGGACGCGCAGGCATGGAGAAACAGTTTCGGGTATAGGCTAGGTATAGCAAACCTTTTCTTTTTTCTTTTTTTTCTGTTCGCGTTTGCATTTCCTTGCCTGTAGCCAACGTTAATTTTTTTTTTCTGCTTTTGTATAAATACTGGTCATGGTGCAATCTGGAACGTACGGGCTTGGGTCTCACCGGACTGTTTGCTTGTTTGTTTTTGTGGTGTTGGTTTTCACTGTCGCCCAACAGGTTTTTTTTTTTTTTTTTGGCAGGGGGTATAGCTCCTTTGTTGTTGTTTTGTTTTCGTATGCTACCCGTCTGTCTCGAAAAGGGGGACAGATGTTGCGCGAACAGCAAGTGTACTTGCAACATTCTTGGTGGGGAGGTGTTAAGTAACGAAGGATTTTGTTAGAAATAAGTAAAGTTTGTTTTAGAAAAGTCTATCTTTCTACAGTTGCGTCGGCATCGTTTTATTTTTTTTAGCTTTCTTTGTGAGTGTCGGCGTTTTGGAGGGAGCATTTGCGGGGGCAGAGCGGCCGGGAGTGGGGAGCGGCTTCCCCGCGGTCGTTAAGAAACGTCTCAGGTTTCGGTAGTCCGCTCGGACAGATCCCTTCTTGCAGCTGGTTGTGGCTTTTAGCCGAATGTGCCTGTATATAGAGGGTTTCGCCGCTTAGTGTAAAATTGTCGCTTTTTGCCCGATGCAATAACTTAGCGGTTGGCACCAGTCAGACTGGAAAAATTGCAGAGAACAACTCTACAAGGAATTTAGGTTTGACGGTTACAGCGACAGGATGACAGCTCGCCGACCATTGGACGGCAGTGTACCACGTGGGAGTGGTGAAATTTGAAGTGATTGGTCCATCTCTGGAGGGAAAGGAGGCATCTACGAGGCTAGAAAAGGGCTGCCGAGAGGGTTCTCGGGAATTCGGCTCTTGAGACTGGGGACTAAAGTATGGGGTTCTAATTTTGGAAGTTTTGTATATTACCGTTGACTTGTCGTTTTGGTTTGAAAATAAACGTGGCCACACTGGCCACCGTAAACCTACCAACGTCGTAATGTGTCCAGCGGGATCGAACAACTTTTAGTTTTTTTTTTCTTATTCGACTTCCCGGGGGACTACCATCGGGCGAACACCATCATCGGTCGTCACCATCCTGACCGGGCCCCTTCCCCCTCGGAAAGTTGACTCACAGTGTCGATTTTTGTCTTGACGAAATTATAGGCTTAAGTGAACGTCGGCTCATAGCGGAAGTTCGTTTTCCTCAATAATTTTTTTTTTTTTAATTCAAGCCACGTCATGTTTTTAAACTTTCGCATTCGGTTCCAACCGGCAGTTTCACATTGTCACGTAGTTTGAGCATTCTGCGATGCATAGCTCATTTACCCGGGCTGAAAAACACGTACGGTTCTCTTTTCTCGGTAACTCCCTGTATATGCCTATACGTATGTGACTGTGTCGAACAAACGCACAAGAACGTAGATCATGGATTAACCCGTATACACTTTATATATTATATAAAGTTGGGGTACGTTTATTGAACAAATCACATATGGATGTTTTTCTTTGGGACGCGATAGGTCCTTGAAAGGTTACATTGTGGAGGCATATACTCTAAGAAAAAAGGCTGTACGTGTTTGCATCACGCGAGCTTACACCCCCCCCCCCCCCCCCCCCCCCCCCCCCGCCCTCCGATCAGATAACCCTGGCGCGGCTCAAACGGTGTGCCAGTGTACCTATCATACGTATCCTCCTCTCCCGAAGGAATCGGCGGGAACGGAAGGGGTGTACTTATGCGCCCTAAAGTCACTGGATCTGGGAAAGTGGCGCCATTGCCTTTCCGCCTGCTAGCCGGACACAAATACCAACACACAGTCGAGAAAACCTATCAAGGTGATTGGCTGATCGGTCTCGGTTGCCATGGAGATCGCCATTTTGGGTCATTCAAATTTTCGAAGCTTCGAAGGGGTCGTTCTAACCAGTTGCAGCAAGATAGTTATGGAGCATCATCGTAGTGAAAGCATTCCTCGGACAATATTATCGTCTTTGGCACTGTGCATGCAATAAACTTGTCACACATGCTTATCTTCCCAGATCTCTTACAATTATGTTGCCCTTCTAGCTTATTTAAAGACAGAAAAAATAGTTTACAATGTCCCCCGAGCACTGACGCCGCATGCGATGGCGTACATTTTCGGCACTGGAATCCAACTCCTACATAGTTAAGGTAGAAAACCTCAGCCTGGGCGCACTGGACATGTCGTATTGGGCTTTCAATACTCGGTATGCTCTAGGAGCACTGAGGCCACTGAGTGTGATGGAAGGACTGACGGGATTGCGCTTCACGTGTCTAACAGCCATGAACCTGATCACAGTGGCAAAGCTCAGTCACTGTACAAAATAAACGCGGAATCTCTTTGCTTGCGCGGAAAATACATGTTTCATGATTTTTCTTGCTTTGCATTCACGAGTGCATAGCACATAGTTAGAAATTTGCTTTACTCTTTCATTAAGGGGATAAAAAACTAATTGTTATGCTCCATTTAGATGTTGACGACGGTAAATGTTATGAGCACAGGATCAGCTCCTAAGTGCTTGGGATTTGGGCCCCAGAGCTTGTGCTCCAAATATTCATTTCAGTCTGAAAGGACAACTGAACTAATATTAACTTTTCTGGAAATAGTAGCAGTCAAAGGTGTTCCCGTGTACCCTTTCAAGTGTACACTGATATTTCCTTTGGTGTGGTTGAATGCATGTAGGAGCATAATTGTATCCTGCAACAGAGGATGTACCTGTGTTCCTATTTTTCATATTTGGTGTATATAGGAATGGGTGCACACTGCACACTTACACTGCTGGAAGGGGTGCGCCTGTATCCCAGTTTTTAGTATGGGGGTGTAGATGTGGATGTACATTTCCACTGTTCAAATGGGTTCATATGTATGTGACTTGAAGGAGTGAGTACATTTGACCTGTGCACCTGGAAACGAGGTGCATCTGAGCTGCATATCTGGCTTAGAGACGCAAAAAGGGATGTGGATGTACACCAACGAGAAGGGTGTACCTCTGTTTCCTGTAAGCAAGGTAGTTGCGCAAAGAGGTGTAATGGTACACCATTAAATGAATTGTATCTGAGTTCGCTTTGTGTGGGATGGGTGCAAAAAACGGTGTAATGGTAAACCCTTTTTGGAGGTGTACCTTTACTCCCAACGAAATAGATGGGTGTGAAAAAAGGAATACTTGTACACCTTAAAATTGGGTCTACGTGTACACCGAAAAACACAGAGAGTGTGTAAGAGAGGAATATTAACACACCCCGATATTGGGTGTATCTGTGCACCCCTGAATGCTGAAGGTCTATAAAAAGGTGCATATGTGCGCCTTGTTTGGGGGGTGCACATGTACACCTCTACGGGTGTAGTATACGGTGGCAGCACTTCCGCAACCAATCGGTGTACCCATTACACCTTTATTTTTTTTAGAATGTACAAGAGTCTCGAGCTGCGAAGGTGTCAGTGAAGCTATGTGCCGAGAAAGTGAGGGAGAGGAGGAGACGGGAGCTAAAAAACTCTTCAAAAACTAAGTGCCAAAAAAAATAATAAAGTCTAGCAACGATTTTAGCGGTTCTGCTGAACGTGTGGCAGACCTTCTGCTCCAGTGACCATAAGAGAGGCAGTATAAGAAAAGTGTGCAGAAGGTACTGATGAGAGCAAAAGTTCTCGTCGTTAGGGTCAGAGAGGAGCGCTGCATTGCGCGAGCCGCGGGCGGTCTCACCTCAAGTCCAGCTTATCCGGCATTAACCCAAAATCCGCAGCCGTTAACCCGGATGACTTCATTATCCAAAGTTGGACAATGGCGGCAGTTCACTAGGTCACAAAGGCAGGTCGTTTTCATAAATACAAATATTAAGAAATAAAAAAAAAAGAGAGTGAAAACACTTACAACTCGAGACGCCGTCGTTGATAGAGTGTTTTGAGTAGACCGTTACCACTAGGGGCTGTACGGACCAAGGCAACCGTAAATGAGATTCTGAAACTGCTTAACGGCTGTCGCGCAACGCGTTTGCGCATGGTGTTGAAAGGCGAGCCTTATGTGCAATGAGGGAACTTGGGGTGTAAGTTGTAGTACTAGAACCTATGCGCAAATGAACAAGCGAGGTGAAACTGTCGATCTGGAAAACGGATTTGTTTGTTTGTTGTATCCGTGCGTGTATGATCGTGTATGCATGTACGTGTGCGTGTGTGTGTGTCTGTGTGTGCCGAGGAAAAATGTTTGCGGTTATAATTGAATTTCAGACTATCAATGCAACACACGGCCTGCCTGTTTGTCTGTCTTTATTCATCTATATTAATCGAGTTAATATCGTTATCTCAGGAATTAGTTATTGATTAGGTCCACTCGCTATATAGAGAAGAGAAAAAAACATTTATTTGTCCAGCAAAATATGACTAAGGGGTGACACAGAGTGTACGGAAGGGTGCAAACTTCTTGATACCCCGCCTAAATCCACCAATACTCCTCAAGTAAAAAAAAAGAAAAAAGAAACAAAAAAGAACAGTGTCTGCCCTTTGTTATTTGCGCTGCAGGAAGTTTTACCATCTACCCGACATCCAATTCTAACAACGTTTTGTTGTCGGGTAAAAACACTGTATGCTTTTGGCGTTTGGAACGTGTACGTCTTCATGAAATAACAAAAATATACTCTAAGATTCACCCACGTATATCTTGATTCATCACATAGAGCAGTAAATCGACAAAACTTCGCAAAAGACTAAACTACTTTTTTGTTTCTACTTTTTTTTTTCTTTATAGTTACTGGTATGATGAGTTCCGGGCACCTCATTATCGTTGCGCGGCCAATGAGATCGCAGCATCAGTCGCTAAGAACGCCAATAAGCCAATCACAAAGCAAGAAGCGTGATTAGCATAGTAAGCTACACCCTGTAACCTTTTCTTTAATAACGGATAAGAATAAATAAAAAGGAGACATTGTCTGCTGCTATTGACCCACACGCGGCTGTGACGTCACGCCTCTGCGGTGGCGCTGTTGTCGCCACGGCGCATGCGCAGAGGCTCCAACTGACGCGAATCTGGTTTCTGCGCTTGCGCAGTGCCCACACCTGGTGTGGGCAAACGCGGGCTTGTTTGTAAACAGTGTGTCGGTCTATACAGCAGTGCCGGCTACTCCTTTGAACTTGAGTGATTAGTGTTCATTTCCTTGGGAGTTCACCGTCACATAAACTAAACACTGCACAAAACGCCCTGCAATTCAGGTTTTAACGTACGTGGTGTACTGTACGCTAAAGGGGGCGTTATGCGCATTAGATTACTCAAACACTTTGTACATTAAAAGCTCATTTTAGTGCGATAATATAATACAACCAAGGTATATGAGTAAGGTACGCCTTTTGCAGTATGTCACTGTTGGGAAAGGTGTCTCGTCAAGATCAACGCGAATTTGGTATTCTATAGTGGGTAGTCGGAAGAGCTTGCACCTCGGCGACGGCAGACATACACTCTAAAAAAAGGGTATCACCATACACCCTTTTGTCCCATATAATGCACCCCAAAACTTCAATTCGACGTACAGCGCACTGACGTTGAAGAGACGGCCCCAGCTTCTAGGAGGAGCTTGATAACGGTGGCGATATAACTTATTAAACAGCTAAAGTACGTATCAAAGACTACATAAAAACACAAAGAAAAAAAGACACACACCAAGGTTTAGCAGTAGGGAACAAAAGCTTTTTTTTTTTTTTTTTTGTAGTCAGTAACACGTACATCAGCTATTGTAATAAGTTGTACCCCTCGGCTATCAAGCCACTCGTGAAAGATGGTACCGTCGGTTCGACGTCAAACTAAAGTTTTTGCGTGCTTCTTGTTTTTTTTTTTTTTTTTTTTTTTTTTTTTTTTTTAGTGTAGTTTTTTTTTCTGCAGCGTCTCTCCAGAGTCCTCTATTGCTTGGCATGTAAGAGCTGAACAACCGGCATTGAGGTGGTCGTAGTAAACGGGGTTGGCAAACACCATGAAGAGGGAGATGAGCCTCCACCACCTTGCTTTGCCCGTTGATGCCGGTACTCGATTGTATCTGCGGAGCAGATCTCTTGCTCGCGGTCGCGGATTGGTAAAACAGTTCTCAAATTACCTTTCAAGGCGAGGTTTTCCCTGTGCTGTTGTTTAAACAGAAAATCGAAGAGAGCGGTGGAAAAAATGTACGTTTCTTGTTCAGACACTTGTTCCTCCACCCTGTAAGCGTCTTGGACGAGTGTATCTTGCCTGCTTCTCCCGTTTTAGACGGCCGCTTTAGACTCTCCAGGCTCGCTCATGGCTTAGCTTGCGGCTCTGCCAAGAAATGGCAGCACTGACGTCTTTTTTTTTTTTTCCCCTTTTCTGGTGGCTAGAAATTTTATTTTGAACACCACATTTAACCAGTTGAGAATTAAAAAAAAAAAATCCCCAATCACACACCCACACACAAAATTTAAGGATTTGTTAACGGAGTACGGGTTTATCGGATTGTACGGGCAGCTCTGCCTACACCACAACGAGTCAAGAAGGTGGGCTTCAAAGCCCGTAACTCTCTGTCACAGGGGCTGTGACATAGAGTTACGGGCATCGCATCATTAATCTGGACTATACTCCTAACGTTTCACCACCTCATCCAGCTTAAAGCCGCCTTTGCCTTTCCACTTTCCCCAAGCCAGAGATAGCGAAGTTTCTCTACTCAGAAGGTTCACTTACTCCTCTCGTAACCTCAGTCATATATATATATATATATATATCGAGAGAGAGAGAGAGAGAGAGAGAGAGAGAGAGAGAGATAGAGATAGAGATAGAGAGCAAATTAGACGTTAGATGTTTAGACACTAGGGACTTAAAGGGATACTACAACGAAATTTCGGCGCTCATTTTTTGGTCTATATGTGTTCAAAAAAGCAGTATCACATCGAACATATCAATATCTTCTTAAAAAAGTCACGAAAAGGAATTTTAAAACGAAATAAACGATTAGCAAAGAGCACCTGGTGGATGTCACTAACGCCTCGCTTGTAATGCCCGTCTAGGAACCTTGGCAGCTAGTGACGGAGGTTGTCTCGCCTCCGGCCACGACGAGAGAAGAGGCGCAGGAGGAACTCCTCTCTTCCCGAAAATGCCTTTTGTGTGTCGGAGAAGTCGCTATTGTCCCCCTACAAGATTACAGAAGATTAACCCGTCACTCAAAATTCGTACAAAAGCAGCCGCTTCGGCGGCTGGAACGACTAGGCCATCCTTTCGACGTCAGCCTCGCCGTAGCTTTGCTCGTCTTGAGACGACCTACGTCATGATTGAGTTGGATGTCACGTGGTCTCCGCTGGGCCTTCACCGAGCGCTTGCCAGAGTGGGCCGTTTATAACGAAAAATACAGCCACCACGCTCAAAATACAGACGTGCGATTGTCATTTACGGATATTGTGGATCATATTCAACCTATTTTTGAACACGACGGGAATATTTCAAATTTTGTTGAAGTACCCCTTTAAGCATACCGTTACCATGTTCTGCGTACCGTATTACAGATTACAGGAGCCTTTGAAGCATGCTTTTAAGCGCGCGCCCGGGTGATGCTGTCACCGTTGGGGGCGCGCTTAAAAGCATGCTTCAAAGGCTCATAAGCTGAGAATGCAGCCAAAGCTACTGACGCCAGCTAGCCACCGCTCCTGGCTTTGAGACATGCATTTCTTCTGGTATGCGGTAATACATTGTTTTGATCTCTCCATGCCGCTGGAAGGTGTTTACGAAAAATGCGTGATTGTTACACCTTCCTGTTTTGCCCCATCACTGTATTCTCGCATATTCCAGGTTGGAACGTTTAATTATTTTTTTGTTCGCCCCGCATACCAGATACAGGACCCACGTGACAGAGAACGTCAGGAAACAGAAAGCGTCTACATGCTCGCCAAGTTTTTATTTGTACATGGCATATGAGAGCCCAACTACCCAAAACACAATTTCCGGCCCGGAATTCGTTTACTTTCCGCCCGAAAACCGCCGATCGGGGACTGGCCGGTTTGAGTAACGCTCACTCTCTTCTCCTGGTCACGTGTCGATTTCTATGGTTCGGACACAACCACCGCGGGGTCATCGAAGGCACACGCTCAATATTAAAAATAAAAAACACATAATTTCTTGTGACTTCTAAAAGAGCTGCAAATACGTTGATAAAACATCAAAGTATTAAGCATCTCCTCGATCCATGGTTACTTATCTCATCGGCCGAACTTTGTGCGAGTATCCGACCGATTATCTGCTCATTTTTTTTATCTACTTCTGGGGTTCCTCAAGGCAGTAACCTCGGTCCTTTGCTGTTTTTAATTTTTGTAAATGATCTAGCTTCCTGTTTTAAACACACGCGGTTTTTGTTATTTGCTGATGATATTAAGTTGTTTACAGCGGTTAAAACGGTTGACGATTGTGAATGTCTTCAGCGTGATATAGATTCTATTTCGGCGTGGTGTTTTTCAAATTACCTACTCTTAAATGAGTCGGAGACGAAAGTTATGTCCTTTTCTAGGAAGCGTGAAATTGAGTTTTCCCTATGGATTAGATTCCACCAATATTACTCGCGTCGAGGTCATCCGGGATCTAGGCGTTTTTATCCTGCGATTTATTTCAAACATCACGTGACTACAATTACGAATGCTTCCTTTCGAGTGCTGGGAGCCATTACACGAGCTACACGCGATTTTTCTAAACCACTTTGTATCCTAACTTTGTTTTCTTCGCTGGTGCGTAGTCGTGTTGAATATGCCTCAGTTGTCTGGAACTGTATTGGAGTGACAAATTCAGGTGTAGTTGAGAGTGTTCAACGTATACATATATATAGGTTCGTTCGTGTTTTGTTTGATCGTTATTTTCAGCCGAATTATTTCTAAAGTTATGAGAGGATTTGTGAACCCGTAAAGTTAGACTCGTTGCACAACAGGAGAACAATTCGTGAGCTGACATATTTGTATAAGATTGTATAAGATTTAGAAAACTATGTAGCCCTCCACAGCATCATATAGGAAGACCCCATGTCAAATATTACGATCTAATTCCGTTTATATGGACGCTTTGCAGCAGCTGTGAATGGGTGCCGCCATAAGCGACCTTCTGTTTTTGTTACCTTTTATTACGATTACTTCACTTGATCATTACCACCGCAGGGAAGGTTATTGCCCTTTTAGGTTCTGCTGCATCTTTCTCCACAGCACTGACCTTTGTGGAGGCTCGTCAACGCCCGCTTTAGTTGCTTGGACTCTGGCATGATGTGTAAGGCGTCTATATTTAATAAACTGGCCAGCAAACCTTCAAGCGAGCCAAGTCGCCGAAATCTGCCAACTCTAGCGTGCGGAGCGAGGCGCAATCACCAGCGCAGTCAATGCCACGGAGATGGAGCGGCCAACGTTGAGCCACTACGTCAGAGGCATGCGTACGTCATTCTCACGTTATGTTTGTTTTTACTTCTCAGAGCGAAATTGAACGATGACGTCATGAGTTTCTCCTCCCGGTGTTGGCTGACCGGGCGTTCACGTGTTCACCGTAACACGGATGCGCCTGGGATGCGCTGCCCTGCGCGCTTATCGGTCTGTTTCTCCGCTCCTTTTCTCCTCTTTCGTCTTCTCCCCTTCCCCCTCGCCCCCGGGCCATCACCGTCCACGCCATGCAAGCGACCTGCCCGCGTCCAATAAAAAAAAAAAAAAAAAGACCTTGCTCGGTTTTTCGCTTTCTCCCGAACGTCACAAGACCACGTGGTTCGACGTGACGTGCCATGACTCTGACGACCCGAGACCAATGTTGCCTGACGCAACCGAAGTTTCGGTTTCGGTATCTGCTGTTGTTTAAATTAGGATTACACAAATAATATTCCACATTTCGCGAATCCGAAGACGTAGAGTTGTTTAGTAGTGCTTTGTGAATGTGAATCACATGGAAGCCTAAATTTTTCTGAATTGAGCAGAGTTGCCCTTTAATCACATCTACTTGCACGTTCCTCGTAAGTCTTGTAGACTTCATATTTTGATTTATTCTACCAACCTTTACCATGCTGCACCCATGACACGCCTACAACTGACTTATAACCATTTAGAACAGATTTAGGCGAATGCTAGCCTCGATGTTTTTGATGAAAAGCGTAAATTTCGAAAGCGTGTTGAGGCTATTGTTTTTTTCCTAACGTTTCGCTTTTATTCTGTTTAATATTTTACTACTCATTGACTCATTGATAAGTGCACCACTAAGGAGGCGTTAAGCTGTTGGTGGGTCATTGAAAATAAGAATAAATAAATAAATAAATAAATAAATAAATAAAGGTTGCACAGGCACGTCTGGTTTCGGTTTCGGTATCGAGCAGTTGTGTTTTTTTACGTTATTAAAAATATAAGATACGCTGTAGCAAAACATTGATAGGGTATACTTCTGACACCAAAATAAATCGCCTGGCAAAAAATAAAAATAAATATTTTGGGGGTGTCAGTGACACCTCCAAAGAAACACTGACACCCCCAAAATGTTCCTTTTTTTTTTTTTTTTTGCGCGGCGATTTACTATGGGTGTCAGAAGACTACCCATTCAATATTTTGCTACAGCGTCTACGTATGTTATTAATAAAGTAAAAACACGATACTGCTCGAAACCGAAACCGAAACTGAACTGGGGAAGAAGAAATATGGGGGAGAGAGGTGAAGTAAAGTGGTAATTTGAGCTAGTTGGTACATCACTAAAATAAAACGGCGCAAAAAAACGTTGGAGAAAGAGAAAACAGCGCTCTTTCGTTCTACTACTTTTCCCTTCCTCCGACGTTTTGTGCGCTGTTTTGTCTTAGAGACAAAAGGCAGAAGCCGCGTAGCTGTGATACTTTCTTTTTTTCCAATCAACGTTTTGCAGTTTCTTAAAAGCCACAAAAATCTGTATCATATGTTTCTTTTCTACTTTTAATATTGCGTGCCTTCGATGACCCACGACTTCGAATATATTTGGTGGTTGTGTCTAAACCATAGAGAACGGCACGTGACCACGGAGAAGAGAATGTGCGCGACACAAACCGGCCAGTTTTCGATCGGCGGTTTTCGGGCGGAAAGAAAACAAATTCCGAGCCGCGAATTGTTTTCTGAGTAGATGGGCTCTCATATAATATGTACAAAAAAAAAAAAAAAAAATTGGCGAGCATAACTACCCTGTCAGTGTCCCTTTAAGGGTGAAAGGGGTGTAGTGCGGTACGCGGAACACGGTAACGGTTCGCTAAAAGTAATATTGTTAGGTTGGTCCGCCTTAGTACACCTACACTGATTCACGTCGTAGAAGAAGATTTTAGCCAATGCAGCATACCCCCCCCCCCCCCCCCACACCAAAAAAAAAAAAAGAATGTTTAATGGCATGTTTCTTTTTTTTAATTATTATTTTTAACGTGCTTGACGCAGTGGGTATCACAAGACCGCAGGCTCAATCCCCGCATCCCAACGGGCAGAGCGGGGATTGAGCCCGGGGATCCCTGCGTTGTGCGGCGCAATATTTCGCTATAGACGTGCTCCGAACTGCTGTTCGCTGTCACACTCGGCCACCGGAAACCCGAAAACGTTGACGTGGATTCAGAAAGGCCGAGTTTAGTTTTGATGAAGATGGGCTCATTTAGCCAAACCGATAACTTTGGCTAGAATATTCCCCCGGGTAAGCCCCCGGGATTTCACTAAAGGCTCATTTTGTTCAAGTTTCTGACTTCGTCATTTTCCACCTTTTTTATTTTATTTTTTTTTTCAAATAGGTGCTGCCACCTGGACACGCGTCTGGGTTTCCCGCGGATTGACTGGCTCGAAAAACAACGCGCTCACAAGGCCTCTTCCACCCATTCGACACCCAAAACGTCAGCTGTACACCCTGTTGGCCCATGGAGATCCTGTAACCTAGATACGGCTCCCTCAAACCTCGCCTTTGTCCCCAGTGTGGATTATTTTCGGTCCCGAAGTTGATACAAGGAAGCCAGCTTTCCTCTTTGTTCAGTCAGAGGGAAGAGAAAGAGAGAGAGGGAGAGAGACCAAATCCATTTACTCTCGAACCGATATTTCTAAAAAAAGGATAGCTACTTTCATTCAATGCCGAATTCAAGAATGCATCTACTAATGGGGCTAATGCCTAGAGTTCACTTTTCTTCCTAGCTTACCACGCTTCATCGAACGCCATTTTTTTAAATTACGTTATAGTACCTGCGAGTCGTTTAGTTGAAGGATAGCTTCCTTGAGTAACCTTTTCGGTGACAAGTTTCGGAAACAAACTCCGTAATCCGAATTACCAACACTGGAACGAGTAGACCTGGGAGACGCTACCCTTTCCTCACTTGCACATAGTGCCTCACAGTCACAAAGCAAAGAAATGTTTCGTTGAAAGGAATTTGATAACAAAAAACAAAAAAACTAATTGTCTTCTTTTACGGCGAAGCTGTTCATAACTCACAGGTCGGATCTCTGTCATTTCTTCGTGTCAACGTCGTCCTCGTGAAAAAAAAAAAAAAAAAAAAAATTCAGCGGTTGAAGCGAAAAGAGCATATTACGCATACAACATACAGCACAACATGTGTTTCAATAAAGTACAAGTATCAGACAAGCATCCGAACCACATAAGTAATGATAATGCGTTCCTAATAACAGTGTGAAGCACGTAGCGCTCACCGCATACGTTTCGCGGCAAAGATTAGTGTTGCGCAAGCTGCCGCGGCGCCGGCAGTTTGCGACGTGGGGACTGGGAATGACGTCACTAGCCTTTCATATATAAAAAGTTTTGGGACAGTACATTTACTTCTTTTTTCGTCAATCATTCGGTATGGACCCTTTTTACTGTTTAGAAACATGAGCTGCCGCATGCGTCCCAAGCGACGTCCGGTCGCACCATCGTTGCAACTTGCTTATGTCACTTATGGTAGAAAGCATAAATGCTACACGGACAACAAAGCTGGAGATTTAACGAGGGCCTTCGGCTGTACAATACTACGTCTTGAAGGAGGCAAATTGGTTTACAAAATAACAGATCTCGCACTCCTTCGTTCTTTTGGCGTTCACCTGGAGAATTGGTGGTTAATAGTTCCATCTACATTTCAAGCAGCGGTGATAAGGTAGCCTTTGTTCGTTCTTTTTATAAACCGGAACTTCTCTGGGACTTCAACGACTGGAGCACCGCCTGGTGGCGTTTTCCACAAAAAGGTTCTATAGTGCAGTGCGCAATCGCTGCAGGTGATATCACAGCTCCGCTGTCCAACCACCTTTACAGCGTCGATTAACCCCCCCCCCCCCCCCCCCTTTTTTTTTTTTTTCTTTTTTTCTCTCCTTCTTCTTCATTCGAGCTTTTGCAACGAAGGGACTTCGACGAACGGGGACAGCTCCAAACCGGAGTCCGTTCAAACGACTTTCGATGAAAATGCGCGCCTCTTTTTACGTCGAAACTTGAATTAAAGAATCACGCCACCGCGACGAGACGACGTCGTCGCGGAGGAAAGGGATAAGAAGAGCGCTGCTTTCTTGGCAATGTTTCCGGAAATGTGGAGTGCAAGGATCGCTGAAAGGGCATGCAGCAGCACGCGCAAGTCAACTGGTCCCCCCGCGTCAACTAGTTTTTCTCTTTCTTTCCCTCTCTCACGCTCGCTCTCTCGATTCTTGTTCGAGCTTTTACAGAAGCGATAACTTCACCCCTACACTAAACCCCCGGAAAGAGGCGAGAGCCAAAGGGAGAAAGAGCAGAGCGATTGCGTTGCCTCCGCACTCGCCGATAACATGCAGCCACTTTTTCCTTCCCGGAGCAACGTGCCTGACGATAAAACCGAACTCGTGAGCCTTGCCGCCGGCCCCGAGGCAAAGCCGTGGAATATCCCAGTCAGCTGTTCGTTCCACGTAGCCGTATAGGGTCGCGGTATTGCACTACCTCCGGGACTGCGCGACACTATTAACGACAACAAAAATTCGCTCACCGGGTTTTTCTTCCTCTTTGTTTCTTTTTTTTTTTTTTTTTTTTTTTTGTAAGTGTGTTGGCTAGGGTGCCTCGATGTCCTTCTGTTAAGGGTGATGCCACCCTTTGTAGTACCCGATGCCGACAGCGCGCGCTCACGGGCAAAATACAAAGAAATTGACGAAAACAAAATGTCGCCATAGCACAGTCAGCGCCACAAACGCGTGCAGGGACACGCTCTTTCACGGGCTTCTGAACAAAAAAGAAAAATAAATGTGTGGGACAAAATGGCGAGATGTCTCCACCCTAAGCAAAGCGCACATGAAGGCACCCTAGTGCTGGCGGGCAGTTAAATTTGCCACTTAGGTTAGTAGCCCCCGTCTGAGATTTTTCCACCATTATAGCATATTTTGATGACAGTTCTTGAATACTGAAAGAACAAAAGAAAGCCAGCGATGGCTTGCGAGCACTAAAGCCGGGGTCACACTGCTCCTACAACATACAAACGACAATCTGCAAACAAGAGTCACCGCAATATCCGTGGTTCGAATGCCACGAGCCAAGTTTTCTTCTTGAACTTATTTTCATGCGCCATTCGAAGCACGGATCTCGTGGTGGCTGGCGTTCAAGTCTGTATGATGTAGAAGCAGTGTGTCTTCGGCTTTACAGTGTCGCGAACGGTGTATGCACATAGTCGCAGACAGCGGGTCCCGAAGCATATCATTATCACTCCTCAGCCAATCAGATTGCGGCCTCAGCCAACAAGAGCGCCTAAGAACCAATCATGGAGCGTGAACACAAAAAATCACAGGGTCTTCTATATCCCTAAGACGACTTCAAGGCGAAAGGCCAAGTGCCGATGTAAACGTGATAGCGAACCTCCGAAGACACGCGCTCTCTGACGACGCACTTTTGGCGCCGTTTCATTGGCTCACTCGGATCGTGGCGTCGGCTGTGGTCCCGGTTAGGACCAATAAATAAGCTACGCTTCAGAGTAATGACACTTGCCCATATTGTGGCTTAAATCATAGTTGCTAGTTATCCGAAGCTTTTTCTGAAATAACAGGCGTTTCTCTGCCCTCCACAAACGTTTAAACAGTTCGCGACAGAGCAAAGCAACATTACATGAACTTCCTAACACCGAATCTAATGCTGAGGAAATCGCACTTTTAGATTATGACGATCGGCAGTTGCGTCTGCTCTGCACAGGCACCAAAATGGTGGCGCCCACAGCAATGTCGGGGAACAGAGTGCCGATATTCTGAGGGCAGCTCATTTAGTGGCTCTAGTTACGGTGGTAGCGACCCTCCGAAGACAGCGATCGACCTCTCTAACGACGCACTTTTGGCGCTGTTTCATTGACTCACTCGGATCGTGGCGTCGTCAGTGGTCCCGGTGATAGCGAAACTCCGAGGACCGCGCGCTCTCTGACGACGGAATTTTGGCGCCGTTTCATTGGTGCCTTTTGTTTTGGTACTTTTCGTGTCGCCGACGTGTTTTCGCTCAAAGACTTTGAAGGTCGACTGAACGATGAAACATTTCTTTAGGCTTAAAGGGGCACTGAAGTCATTTTTGAAAAGAGTAATTTTTCGTCTTATATTGTTTAAAAGGTGTTATGTTAATTACCGCATATACTATTACAAAACCGCCCATTCATCTCAGGGCAAGAGAAAAACATGTGTGCTCTTTTTTCTCGCGGACTACATTGGGTGGGGCAATGAACGCCCTACCATACGCGCAGATTCCGAATGATTTCATTATAACTCGTTTCGAAGAGAGTCTGATAGGTACCATATTCGGATAAGACTCCTCTTTTTCACCGCGGGCGAAGCCATCGCTTGCACTCCTGCCAAACGAGGCACTCCTGCGAAATTGGTACACAGAGCTGGCCTGTGGCTAGGGGACGTAGAAAATCCAGAACCACAGCCCTGTTACCAAAAAACAAAGATTGGTGCTTACAAAAAAAAAAAAAAAAATAGTCCGGCTCCTTGTGGAACGTTATTAATTTCCCCCTTGTATCGAATAAAGATATACGTAGGTGCATCTTCGATTAGCTTTATGCTGTCGTATCAAGACGTGCACGTTTGATAACGCTAAACTCACTTTTCTTTTTTTTGACAGTCCAATATTGTAAGAATTACTTCGTGCAGCCCATGAATAATGCTCAAAACGTTCTTTTAATGTGACGACGAGTGTAGCTAGTCCTAGCCGCGCACATGTCGTATGTTCCCACATGTTTTTCTTTTAAAACATTGATTGATTGATTGATTGATTGATTGATTGATTGATTGATTGTCTGATATGTCCCCTTGATCGTTTGCTGTTCCTTTGGCCCGTATATGGGGAGCATGCCTCAACCGTTCCCTAGGTCCTCTCCACATTCCAAGAACCCCCAGAAGTGAATTAAGAGGGCCGATCATTCGAACTCAACTTTGTTCCCTGTATAGCTTTTTAAGTCCTGGTTTATTTTATATTCAGAGAACTTTCAGACGTTAGACCTGAAGTTCGTTATCGTCAGGAAACACCGGCGGGAGGTAGATACATTGAATGCGACGTGGAGGAGCGTGTCAAGATAGCGTTTGTGTGACATCTCTCAGAGCGGGCTGACCTTGTGTGTTGGTTTAACCTTTCGACGGTATAGAGTATAACAATGGTCACATTCTGATATTTACATACGTATATATCTGCTTTCTTCGGCGCCGTCGCTGCGTCCATTTAAGAGGCAGTCCCCGAAAGTGTGTGTATATATATACTGTATATGGCCCGTCGTATATACTTATACCAAGCCCTATTCTCAAAGGTCACGAGTGTGGCTACTGATTCTAATACTGTGAAGAAGGAAAATAAGTTACTCATTCCTGTTCGTTTCATCCCTAAGTCCGGGAGAAGGGACGTCACACTCCGACACAGCCAATCATGAAGCGCCAAATGTACATCGTCACGGCGCTAGTCGTCTTTGTGCGTTTTCTATAATCGGCTGAACAAATCGCGCACACTGAATGCGCCACAGGACGGATGGATGGATGCTAACGGCTCTACCCTTTATAGCGGGCGGTCGCTTGCGCCATCTATCCAGGAAACTGCGCTCTTCATATATATATATATATATATAACGAAAGTGGAGGAGTTCCAGGAAAGGCCTGTCTTTACTGCACCAACGTTTCAAGCGGGGACCGCTTTTCTTCAGGGTGGGATGTTTGTGTTCAACGTCCAACCGGCCCGTTGAACCTTTTTATCGTATATATATATATATATGTGTGTGTTGAAATTACGGTTTAGCTTCTCGTCAAAACAACACACGCTGTTTTTTTTTGTTTTTTTTGCGTTGACGAAACGTAATTAGCATTTTGTTTAATAGCCACAGCTGTTTTGAAATTACCATTAAAATATTTTCGGAGTCGGGTAAATGAGTTAAACTAATCAAATATATTGTGACGAGAAATAATTGTAGCCGACTATTTGTTTTAACGTATGTACATGGTGCAATCGGTCTAACGAGCTCGTTCATCAAATTATTACGTTATTCGTCGCGGTATACCAATAACTCAATTAATTTCTCATTGCGTTTAAGGGAATAAACTAAAATGCTAAAGAAAAAAGAAGCTCCCTCCCTTCTTTTCTGTTCGTTTGTATTGTTCTTGAAGTTCACGTCTCGCATCTCAGATATAACGATTTGAGTATTGAAAAATCCACTTTTGCTGCCTGTTCTTTTTTTTTTTCTTTTTTCGTTTCTTTTTATTTTGTTTTTGTCATATACGGTGGGCAAGCGGGCACGTAGACGCACACTTGCTCTGCCCTTCCCACCCTGGCTTTGCAAGCCACGCACCTGGACTATTATTCCCGTTCTAAATAAAGCTTTTGTTTCACTATTTTCAACCTGAGGTCGCACGAACTGCTAACAAAGTGCGCCGCTAACGTTCCCCTGGTTTCTGATGTAGAAGAATCACGCGACCCCATCACGTAGCGTCACGTTGTCATGCCGCAATGTCACACGTAACATCGCGTCACGTGAGGTAACGTCACGTGAGAGCACGAGGCGAGCTTACATTATAAGCTTACATTACACCCCGAGTTGGCGTCATATGACATCATGAGGTGACGCCATACACCAACACGAGTTGACGTCATATGACATCATGAGGTGACGCCATACGCCAACACGAGTTGACGTCATATGACATCATGAGGTGACGTCATATGACATCATGAGGTGACGCCATACGCCAACACGAATTGACGTCATATGACATCATGAGGTGACGTCATATGACATCATGAGGTGACGCCATACGCCAACACGAGTTGACGTCATATGACATCATGAGGTGAGGTCATATGACATCATGAGGTGACGTCATATGACATCATGAGGCAGGGCCGTACCCAGAAAAAAATTTCGGGGGGGGGGGGGGGGTTTCGGGGACAACGGCGGCCATTTTAAAAATGTCTATTGTCTTATTTTCCCCTATGAATCATGGGCATCGGTGGCATATAATGGAGAGTTATAGCAAACCGGAGAACCGGTCCCGGTTTGGTACCCGGTAGCCGACCGGTGCCACTGCGCGTGAGCAGAGGTGGAGATTAAAATCGGCTGGCTGCAAGTGCATCGACCAGGGCCGTACCCAGAAAAAAATTTCGGGGGGGGTCAGAACCCCCTAACCTCCCCCCCCCCCCCTTGGTTACGGCCCTGTACGTGAGGTGACGCCATACGCCAACACGAGTTGACGTCATATGACATCATGAGGTGAGGTCATATGACATCATGAGGTGACGTCATATGACATCATGAGGCAGGGCCGTACCCAGAAAAAAATTTCGGGGGGGGGGGGGGGGGGGTTTCGGGGACAACGGCGGCCATTTTAAAAATGTCTATTGTCTTATTTTCGCCTATGAATCATGTGCATCGGTGGCATATAATGGAGAGTTATAGCAAACCGGAGAACCGGGCCCGGTTTGGTACCCGGTAGCCGACCGGTGCCACTGCGCGTGAGCAGAGGTGGAGATTACAATCGGCTGGCTGCAAGTGCATCGACCAGGGCCGTACCCAGAAAAAAATTTCGGGGGGGGTCAGAACCCCCTAACCTCCCCCCCCCCCTTGGTTACGGCCCTGTACGTGAGGTGACGCCATACGCCAACACGAGTTGACGTCATATGACATCATGAGGTGAGGTCATATGACATCATGAGGTGACGTCATATGACATCATGAGGCAGGGCCGTACCCAGAAAAAAATTTCGGGGGGGGGGGGGGGGGGGTTTCGGGGACAACGGCGGCCATTTTAAAAATGTCTATTGTCTTATTTTCCCCTATGAATCATGGGCATCGGTGGCATATAATGGAGAGTTATAGCAAACCGGAGAACCGGTCCCGGTTTGGTACCCGGTAGCCGACCGGTGCCACTGCGCGTGAGCAGAGGTGGAGATTAAAATCGGCTGGCTGCAAGTGCATCGACCAGGGCCGTACCCAGAAAAAAATTTCGGGGGGGGGTCAGAACCCCCTAACCTCCCCCCCCCCCCCTTGGTTACGGCCCTGTACGTGAGGTGACGCCATACGCCAACACGAGTTGACGTCATATGACATCATGAGGTGACGCCATACGCCAACACGAGTTGACGTCATATGACATCATGAGGTGACGTCATATGACATCATGAGGTGACGCCATACACCAACACGAGTTGACGTCATATGACATCATAGGTGACGTCATACATGAGGTGACACCATACACCAACACGAGCTGACGTCATATGACCCCATGAGTTGACGTCACATGACGCCATGAGGTGACGGACGTCACGTGGCCCGACGTCGCGGTGGACACGTGACAACACCGTGACCCCACTACAGGACGACCTCCGCTAAATTTAGCGGAAAAACTGTGCCCCGCTAAGTATAGCGGTTTTGTCGGGGAAACCCGCCCGTCATCATGTTTTCGTAACGCTCAAAACTCGCGAACCGGCCGTTCGTTTTGTAAGTTTCCTATAACCCTCGCGGGATCGCTACAGTATCTATAGAGTTACGGAAAAAAGGCGCCTGTCCTTGGAGTACGTACTTCAAACTGCGTCTGCTATGCGGCTGCAGCTGCAACGGCCGAGATTCGCATTTTACGGCCAGCATAACGGTCGCTGTTGCACTCAGTCAAAACGCCCCTGTCGTCTGCCGTCCTTGTAAGCGGAAAAATCGGGTGATAAATCCCGGACGGCGTGTTATTCCGGCGGGCCCGGTATTTCGAAAGAGACTCATGTCGCGATACTCGACAGGATGACATCGCATGTCGGGAACGAAATCCGCCTGGCACCGAGGCAAGGCGCCGGCCTATATATACGGATCCCCAGGTGGCGGGTTCGAATCCCGCGGCCAAGGTGTCCGCAATCTGACGGAGGCTTAGTGTAGAGAAGAGGGAGCCGCGTAACCGAGATTTCGGTTGCTCATCAAAAGATATCCGAGCGTTCGAGAAATGAATTCTCAAGTCCTCCACTGGGGCGTGAAAGATGCCCTTCGTTAGTTTAACAAGTTAAATAAATAAATAAATAAAATTGTTTCTGACTTTGAAATTAACAGGCATAGACATTCAGTCACGTGGAACGAAGTGAAGCGACGTCTGTTTGGGAGATAACCGAAAAAAAATTTTGTTTTTCTGCCAACCGAAATGATTACGCATCCCCGAACGCTCTGCCTCCTCCGTTTTAATGCAGCATCAAAGCTGCGTAACTCATCGTTATTTGATTTTAAAGTTACAAGCGATATTCGAAAATTTTCATTCAGACAATTGCGCAGCCAACGACGCCGGCGAATACATGGAGTTGAAAGGTGTCTGCTACCGGGAAAATGCGCCATTTTTTCATTGAAAATTTTCTTCAAGATCAACATCCGACCTTCGTTGAAACGAGACCTTGACTGATACGCTATGTTCATGGCCACAAAGATTGCATCGCTCCGCTCTAATATTACGCAATATAATTACTTTCCAGAAGTAATATGAACTGTAGTTATACTACTTGTTGTTCGCTGCATGTTGTCGTATAATTTAAAAAATTTTTGACGAACTTCTCAGGTAATAGTAGTGTAATTTAGTTAGAATATGAAATTTGGTTACCTCTATTGAGAACCCAGCCCATTTGTTGGGCGAAGAAAAGGCAGGCAAGCTGCGATGGCGTGTTTCAGAGATGCCGAAAATGATCCCTGAGGTTGGCTGTTAGCGATCGTGGGAAGCAAACCACTTCCCAGCAGTAGTGCCGTGACCAACATGCAAACAAACATATCACGATAAACGACAACCGACTTACCATTCGTCCCAAGGGAAGAAAAGCAAAACAAACGAAAAATAACAAGACGAAACAAAGAAAAAAGAAGGAAAAAAAATAAAGAACAAAACGTACGTGTTCTTTTTCTGCAAGGCGAACCGAAGCTGAAGCTAGCGTCATTATATATTTTCTTGAAACGCCGCAGCGTCATGGCCCATCCCGAGCGCCTGAGCCCGTTGAAAATCGCAGCCACACTCCTCGTTCTCCCCAACTGATTGGCTAAGGATGGCCCGGACACTGGAATGACCAAGCACGTACGCGACAGCCGATTGGCCACCGCTGGCTAGGGGCCTCGGCTTCGGTCCACCTCGAGGAAAACCGTGCGCTTAATCCCAAGGCGAACCGCAGCCGATGCCACGAAGCGTTCCAGCCAATCGAGCACAACCGAGACTGTCGCGGGACTAGGCGTTCCGCGCGGATTCTGCTTTACGGCCTAGCGATATCGGTGGCCCAGCGAGACGGCGCACTGCATATCGGAGCGCGTGGAGCGAACGCTTGCGTTACCGGAACCCAGAGATCCTGGGTGGGAATCGTATACCGGCGTGCAGTCGTGTATCACTGCTGCGCAATGCGCGTTAAAGACCCAGGGCTAGCAGCGGTATTGCACTGGCAAAACGTTTCATACAGCAGAGACAGCAGACGCCTACTGGGACCCAGAAATACTCTACATATCACGCCTCACCGAAACGTCACTGAGCTGACTCTTGTTGTTCGATTGGCTCCGATAGGTCCTATAGCCTTCGCTGCGCTCCATCTTAAGGGCGAAACGAAGTCTCGGTACAATCGCGGAAGAGATCGGGCGTCCCTGAATTTCGTCTCGCGCGTCGAACAAAACTGGGTTGTTCGGGCAGAAACTCTCACTGACCTACTTCGACCCATAAATTAAAGCGAGCGCTCACCGTCAAAAAAGCCAACCCCGCCGGCCTTGTGCGCGCAGGGGGGGGGAGAATCTTCGGACAAGGCTACGCGGAGAAGCGTTTGGCAAGTTCCGCTGCGAGCTTAATCACCGCGCCGGAGCCGCCAAGGTAGCTTTAATGAGCGCCGCTACCGTTTCTCTCGTCGCGGGGAACGCTTGACGAGCGGGAAGGGCTCCGCCGGTTCGGCTTGGAGTAAGGGAAACACTGGGGTTGTACGTCGCAAAGCAACTCAGGTTGTGAGGGATAACCCCAACGACTCCTTGGTAAAGGGACCACCCGGGGGTTTGAACCTTATCCACAATGCTGCGAGGGCCAAAAACCGAACATTTATGCCACAGAGGCGACCGGTCGGAGCCACTCACACCATGAGAACGGCCGTGGAGATCTGTCAGTTGTCCCACCTCCACCATAAACTTACTTAATCCGGAAAAAAAAAATGAATCAGGTTTTGTCTTTTAGTGTGGTATATTTCCTAAAGCTTCGATAACGATTTCGGCGTCTGGTGAGCCTCGGACGTGCATTCGTCTGCTTCTTGCACGGGGGTTGCGATGATGTACGAACGCCGAGCTCTTATTAACTGATTGAAAAAAAAAAATAGTGGGTAGACCTGAAGGCATCTAGCATTGAGGTCTACCCACTATCCTTCCAATGAAAGCCAATCAAAACTCGGCGTCGTTCTGACGTAACCGCAACACCTGTGCAAGAAGCGGATGACTTGCATGATGGGAGGCAACGAGCGCGTGCTCGAGGCGCTGCCAGTGGCGGATCCAAGGGGGGGGGGGGTGCCCCCCCCCCCCCCCAAACAGAGTTGACCCTCCCGCCTCCTCCCTTCTCGGAGGGCAATTTGACATTGGGTGACCCCCCTTGCACAAGAAAGAATGGGAGAATCTATAGCATTCTTAAAAATGTTACGCCCCCCAAAAAACGGAGTTCTCGATCCGCCCCTGGATGCTGCAGCATTCGAAAGAGATGTCCTGTCCGTTCTCATCCTTTCAGAGACCATAACCACATCCGCACGGAACGGGAACAGCTCGTCTCGAAGACCGACCAATGTGCAATGAGGATTGTGTGTATCATCGCCCGTATTGTTCCTTCCTTCATTTATAGGAACAGACACCGTATTTCGCGTGCAAACGCTTCCAACAGCGATGGATCTATTGCGTCGTTGCCCATTTTATGCTGTCTAAAGACAGTTCAATTTTACTTCTTTTTTTTTTTCTTACGAGCACGTTTTTTTATTTGTTTTTATTGTGGAAATTAAGGCTGAGAACGCTAGCATATTATTTGAAGGAAATTGTAATTTTCGTGCGCGAGGAGTGTCTTGAAAGTCTAGAAAACGAGAAAGAATTAAGAGTTTTCGCAACTTACTTATTTTTATGTGAACAGCCCAGAGATTATTTGTGTCGTCAAGACCAAGTACTCTCCGGCAAGAGCAGGAGGGACGGCGAATGCGTACAAGCTGGAGCGTGAAGATAAAACATCGAGAGTATTATTTAATGTAGTCGACCAATAAGGGGTATTCACACGAGGGAGAAATCGCCGGGATTTCTCCCCGGCACGCGCATCCCACGACGAAAACGTCATGCTTTGCGATGTGCAAAAGCCTCGCGTTTTCATCTCGTGATGCGCGCGTGCCGGGGAGAAATCCCCGGGATTTCTCCCTCGTGTGAATACCCCTATACAACCCCTAATCTTTCAAACCTTTGTATTTGAAATACTGTTCATCCTTGACTGAATGTGACGCTATGTTATGCTTATAAAATCGCAAAGGTAAATATTATTTTTTTTATATTACTCTGACATATATTTTGAGTTGACATATGCTCCCGCTTGTTGAGCGAGCATACGATAGAAACAACTGCACTGTGTAAAACTAAATATTCTTCCCAAATTGAAAAAAAAAAGCATTGTCCTGATAAAGAAATAAAAAAGAAACCACCAGTCTGGTTAAGTGATTTTCTGAACGGCACAAAAATAGCAACGAGATATTAAGTTTTATAGGGAGGGAAAAAGTATGCGCGATTCATTCTTAGAAGATTATCACGATGCTACTTCTTTCCTGTTTCCTTTTAGTTTATGATTAGTTTATTCTCATTTATTGCACATTTGGAAAAGTCCTATCCCTCATTGTACAAGTTCTTATGATTGCCAGGTGTACGTGATAGTTCCGTATATTACCCGGTGCATCTAGATTTCATAATATTGTCGCGCAGTGATTGGGACATTTACACTTCGTTTGATTAGTCCAAATAAAGGTTTTATTAACCAACCGACATACAGTTAAGTCTTAGAATGCACACTTAAGAAATCACACTTTGGGGGGAATATTTCTAACCTAAAAAAACTTTCCCTGCCGTCCGGCTGAGGGTGCCCCGACCACAGCCAACCTCGACAAACAAGGATCCACACAAAGGCGGGCAAGCCGAACTCCTCCACAGCCGTAGGGGGTCCCGAGTTTTCCAGTTAGCGGGCGGAAGACATCACAGCCCAAGGGAATCGAACGTGCAGCTTGGCCTTTATGGCGAATTCGCGTGGTTCCTTCTGCGCCCTCTCGAGCGCTCTTTTCAGAGCGAGCGAGATCGACTGGTGGAAAGAGGGTGCTGTGGCCTGATCGGCTGGTTCCTTCCGAGGGCGCCGCTCCCTCTCAGAGCGCTCCCTAGCACTCCGTTGGTAGCTGTCGGGAGTACGGAGCGGCGTAGGTGTCACGTGGTACTTGAACGGGATCACGTGGTTTTGTTTGCGATGATGACCGGCAGTGGTCTGTGGTGGTGTGCGGGGTCCGGCATGACGGTGATTGATGTGTGGTTCTACAAAGTGCTTGTGCATTCGACGGTGCGAGGATTACAACGGACGGAACGACATTCGTTTGTGACCGTAACAGGAAAAGTCGACGTGTGAAGTATTCCCAGTGCTTTCACGAGATCGTTTATCTCACAGCGGTGAATCCGCTAAGCCTAGCCGACGAAAACAGCTCGCAGTGCTCGCCGCTGTTATCGGGTTTTGTGGTCGCTTCAAGAAATTTTCAGGTTTGGTAAAAGTGCGTTCGAAGGTTTCTGTTGCAAAATAAACGGAAAGACGAATTTAATGCACTGTGATTTGTGTCACATGGCGCAATATGTGCTATATCCTGCTTGCACGATATTTCGCCGAAAGAAAAATGCGGTTTATTAACCATTTTATATTTGCCTGCTCTGCCGTACGCATGACCGCTGTCGCAGCGCGTTCACTGTCGAAAACGCGATGAGTTCCCTACTCTTTCCAAGCATTGGCTTTCGTTCGGTTCTGAAAAAAAAAAAAAAAAAATTGGGTTGTGTGTATGTTTATACAGCCTAGAACTTGGTCTGCCTCCAAGGGCGACGAGTCTCCCAGCTGTAGATGAGCAATTTAGCCAGTGCGGCACAACCGCTAGCCTGGGGTCTTTAACGTGCACCACGCAGTAGTAGTACACGACCGCACGCCGGTACGATGCTCATCCAGATCGAAACGGGCAGGGGCGGGGATTGAACCCAGTATCCTGGGTTCTGCAGCGCGAGCTTTCGCTCCACGTGCTCCGAGCTGGTGTGCGCTAGAGCCACTAAATAAGCTACGCTTAGAGTATCGGCACTCCGTTCCTCGACATTGTTGTGGGCGCCGCCATTTTGGCTCGTATGCAGAACAGACGCAGCGGCCGATCGTCATGATTCAAAAGTGCGACTTCCTCAGCATTAGATTCGGTGTTTGTAGGCTCATGTAATGTTGCTTTGCTTTGTCGCGAACGGTTTAAACATTTGTGGAGGGCGGAAAAGCATTTCCTGTGATTTCAGATAAAGCTTCAGATAACTGACAACCATGATTTTAAGACACAATATGGCCAAGTGTCGTTACTCTGAAGCGTAGCTTATTTAGTGGCACTAGTGTGCGCTAGACCACTCGGCCACCGATCTCCCTCGGTTCTGAAAAGTCAATTCGCATGCTGCTGTTTTCTTTTTCTTTTATACATGCCGATGCGTAAAACAATTTACGTCACAACCCTTATTACATCACGCTGAGAGCGTAAATTTTTCTCAATCGTCCAGCGTACGCTGTAAAACTTTTTTTCTTCTTTTTTATTCATTATTAATGTCAAGAAGTTTTACTTCAGCGACTGGTCTGAGAGTGCCAGAGCGCTCTAAACTCTAAACCCAGCAGTTGTGATCGGCTGAAAATGATCCCGAGAATCTCTGGCGGCGAGGAGCGGGCGCTCTGCTGAATCAAAGTCAGAGGAGAGAGGCGACCACCCTAATTCACTATTATATAAGAGTATTCACTGGCGGCCATAGCTGTGTGCGCGACTGCTGAGCGCGTGCTGATGGCTAGCTTCCAGGGTTCTTTTGCAACGTGCATTCCACACCGTCAAAATGGCCGGCCTTAGCAGCCTATTAACGGGGGCTCGTTCTTAGCATGCGCTCTAGACTGCACCCACAAAATGTGGCGCCTAGTGAATACAGGGTGATGTTCAGGGCTTGGTATCCAAGACATTTGGCCGCTGCTTTTATTGAGTTTGGCAACATTTTGGGGCCACCTTGGCAACCAATCCCAGACGGTTTTCTTAGAGATAATCAAGATGCTTGGAGGCCAAAGCAAATGTGAACATTCCAGAAACGAGCACATACACAAGACAGAACACATTTCGAGCGATTCTCACTAGAGCAGTTATGAACAGTACAAAGCACGTTCGTAGACAAAGAAGTCATACACGGGGAAAACCACCTCCGAAGCAGAGGTCCCAAAACCAGACATGCACAAGACAAAGCATCTTCTACGCGGGGTTCTAGAAACTAAGTGTTACCGTTACAGCGTTCAAGTTCGCCCCCATTTCGGGGACCCCAGACTCTATAGTAGAAGCCATGAGCCATGCCGTGGAGATGAACGTACCCTCGAAGAAGGTAAAGACATCAAGTAAAGCTCGGCTAAACACTCGCTCGAGCACAACTTCGCGACAATATATCACACGTCCCATCAATAGCTGGAGTTTGAAGTAGCCGGACTTAAAATATGGGAACAATTTCTTCGCTTCACCAAACACACATTCATTGAACAACGCTACTGTACGTATACTCCGTTTGAGTATACCTCGACAAACGGGGACGGCTGCGATTCCGTCGAACCAATCACAACGTCGGAGAGAAACACGCGACGACGTGTACCGTGCTCTCCTCGAGCTGTCACGTGCTTCACTGTGTTGGATCTCATTGGCTCACGAGGTCCTGCTTTCGCCCTTAGTCAGAGCCGTTTATACTGAGAGAGTTTGGCCTTCTTGAGGAGATTTTGACAGTCTGACAACCACAGCAGCGTAGTCTGACAACCGGGGGATGACTACTTCCGTCCGCCATATTGTGGCTCTGACTCATAGGAACTCTACGCGATTTCTCAGGAATGAACAAGACAAAGAAGTAACGCCATATTGTGTTATCGCGAAATCCGCTTGTTCTAGCGGCCAACAAGCTCCGCCCATCGGCCAAACTCTCTCAGTATAAACGGCTCTGCCCTTAGTCAGCTTGTCGCGATCCTGGCGGCGTCCCAGCAGCGCTTGGCAGATGTGGCAGACGCCTGCTCTGCCGGGTCCGGACATTTCGTCGAACGCCGTTTCATCGAACGCCGTTTCATCGAAGTCGTTTCATCGAACACCGTTTCATCGAACGCCGTTTCATCGAACGCCGTTTCATCGAAGCCGTTTCATCGAACGCCTTTTCATCGAACGCTGTTACAGCCTGCAATATTTTTGCAATTTATTTTGATTTTTATACACAACGTCATCTAATTCTCCATTTTTTTAAATCACAGTATGCAGTGACGAGATAAGTTCCATTGTGAACATGTCCTGCTTCGAGAAGAAAGCCTCCATGAAACAATGACCTCTCTAATTCACGTCACATGAAACAATTAAAAATGAGACAAAAAAAGAAAAAACAGAAAGCACGATGTGCTTTCTGGGAAGCGGGTAGTGTCTTATTGTTTGACAGCGTGTACCTGTAACCTTGGGTTATGTGAGGGTCTGGTAGGGCGACAGGGTACACCTAGGGCTTTACTATTGTCTGGTGCGGGTTGGCCTTCCTAAGAAAGTGTCTTGAAGATGATTCATAGGCAAAAGGGTCGGTAATAAAATTGACAGTGAAGGGGAGGTGGTTCCAGTCCAAGTGCAGCCCGAAACCATGTTGGCTGACACTTTGCGCAGCTTTTGACTCTGTAGAGTTTGAAAACAAAACAAAAAAAAAAAAAGGCAGAAACGTTCAATCTGAGCATAAAGCTGATAATCAGTGTATCCTTATATTTTATTTCGTGTGCTTTCCTGGCCGAGTATCGTTTTATTATAGGCGTGCTGCCCTGGCAGTTAAATCCTTTTCGTGAATAAACCTTCAACTAAGCGTAAGTGTGCAAACGAGCTGGTGTGAATGGCACATTACCGAAACCCCCGGACAGCCGGTAAATACAAACAACACAGACATTCAAGTGTTTTAAGTGTCGGTCCTTTACCTCCAGTGTCATGTTTTCTGACAGGTACATGAGTAAAACTTTTCAGTAAGTCGCATACCCGTTTGTTTTTATACCAATGGTTTTTATTTCGAGTAATTTGGCTCCACCCTAAAGACAGTTTCTTAAGTGACTACCTTAGTCTTAACAAATGTAAGGTAAAACCTCTATAAAGCACTGTTATGCCTCAAAACTCGATACAGAGAAATTCGATGAAACGGCCCTAAGCGATTCGATGAAACGGCTTTCGATGAAATGGCGTTCGATGAAATGTCCATTCATTCGATGAAACGGTGTTCGATGAAACGGCGTTCGATGAAATGTCCGCTACCCCTGCTCTGCTGCATGTCACTCTCCAATGTGGCAGTCCACGGAAGTTTCAGCAGCCGGAAGTTGGGACGCTGCGACGACAGCGACGCTCGCGGTCGCTCCTGCTCTTCGCCAACATTTATACGACCAACCGCCAGGTTCGCGACGTCCGACAGCAGGACGCTCCAGCTTCTGTGACGTCATTTGCTGCCACTCCGGGTCCAGGGAGGCTATGTTCGACAAATGTTTCGTTTCTCCTAAAAAGAAACGGAATTGGCGATATCGCGTTTGATTTGCTGGAGGCTCAAATGACGAAAGAGGGAACTTTCGTCATCTGAGCCTCTAGCAAATCAAAAGCAATATCGTCACTTCCGCCACTTCCGTTACTTTTTACGAAAAACGAAACATTTGTCGAACATAGCCCGCCAGGTCTGGATGTATGGGCGGGATAGGACGCTAAACGCACCAGTCAGAGACGCGCTCCGAGGTACTAGAATCGAACTTTGCGTTTTAAAAGTTCGAAAAAGTTTAACCTTGTTGGACTCCAACAAATCTGTCGGTTCGTGACGTCTCTAATCTTGACTACTGCTTCCGGAAATAAACCTGTAGGCAACCAAAGCCCGCGCCGTCCGTGTTCGACATTGGCAGCGCCTTGAAACACGTTTGTGCACTTGGACACCGCGGCGTTCCGGTTTGCATTAGGAGCAATGCCAGATGCACGAACGCGCGATAACTTAAACCCCTCCCTCCTCCCCCTTTTTTTTTTTTTTTCCTCTCGAGTCAGAGTCTTACCTGTGACCGTGGTCGCCCGTCGAGCGATGCTGGCGCTGATACCTTACCCAACGGAGTCTGGGCGCTGTCGGTCTCCGAACAGAAGCCGTCACTTCGATGGGACGAACGCAAAGAGGAAGAGCAAACTTCCGTGAAGCAACCGGCGACGACTCATGGGAGAACACACGGGTGGGAACAGGCGCACCCATCGTTTCGATCGGAGCCGTCGCAAGTGCGCCAATTATCGCCTTGCGCAGTAGATCGTTCCGATAACTTCGATCATACGGCGTGCAAGTTGACCTGCTCTTCGATAAAGCATCTTAGATTAGCTTTACCTTATTTTATTTAAGACGAACACGTTTCAAAAGTTAGGATCATCACTTCTTCCTTTGACAACCAAATTTGTGAGAACTACTTCGGGCTGTGCATAAATAATGCTCAAAACGAAATTTTCTTCTTTTTTTTTTTTTTTTTTTTTTTATGTCACAACTAATAGAGTTGTGCTTGCGGAACAGAACAAATTCAGTGGCGCGAGATGTATGCTGCGGAGCCTACGTGCACAACAGCAAGGCCATCATTCTAGCTACCACAATGGCAGCTCACGCAACGTAAATAGTAATTTTTCCCACGTCGTACACGAGCGTTTTGCGTTGATAGCGGGCGATTGTGCCGTCACTTCGAGCCCGGACCCAGCACGCACACGCAGGACCCGTCCCAAGATGCCAAGTCGTATCCGGCATGGGGCTCTTACATTGCTCCTCCCTACAGCCAATACTCTGGGAAAGGTCCAGACATCGCATTTTGATCGAGGAACACGCCGTCTGCTGACTACACACCGCCATTTTCTTTATGAACTTTCCGCCATCACCAGAACGTGCCGACGAACTTGGCTCGTCGGCGCGTTCGCCTTGCGCGTGGCGACAAGGTCACCGTTCTGACGCTGAGCGCAAAGCGAATGCAACCGGACAAAATTCGTCGCTCGTTCGCAGCAGATTCGCTCCACATGGAGCCCACGGCCTTCAAGAAGAACACGCGTCCGATATTACCATCTAATTCCTCTTGAATGTTTATGCAACGGACCAGAAAAGTTTTGGCACGCATCAAGTCGTCGAAATCGGCTAACCCTTTAGAGGGGGTAGCGGACATTTCATCAAACGCCGTTTCATCGAACGCCGTTTCACCGAATGAATGGACATTTCATCGAACGCCATTTCATCGAACGCCGTTTCATCGAATCGCTAAGGGCCGTTTGATCGAATTTCTCTGTATCGAGTTTTGGGGCATAACAGTGCTTTATAGATGTTTTACCTTACATTTGTTAAGACTAAGGTAGTCACTTGTGAAACTGTCTTTAGGGTGGAGCCATTACTAGAAATAAAAACCATTGGTATAAAAACAAATGGGTTTTCGACTTACTGAAAAGTTTTACTCATGTACCTGTCAGAAAAGATGACACTGGAGGTAAAGGACCGACACTTAAAACACTTTTGAATGTCTGTGTCGTCTTTTTTTACCGGCTGTCCGGGGGTTTCGGTAATGGGCCATTCAGACCAGCTCATTTGCACACTTACGCTTAGTTGAAGGTTTATTCACGAAAAGCATTACACTGCCAGGGCAGCACGCTTATAATAAAACGATACTCTGCCAGGAGAGCACACGAAATAAAATATAACGATACTCTGATTATCAGCTTTATGCTCAGATTGAACGTTTCTGCTTTTTTTTTTTTAGTTTTCAAACTCTACAGAGTCAAAAGCTGCACAAAGTGTCAGCCAACATGGTTTCTGGAACCACCTCCCCTTCACTGCCAACTTTATTACCGACCCTTTTGCCTATGAATCATCTTCAGGACGCTTTCTTAGGAAGGCCAACCCGCACCAGACAATAGTAAAGCCCTGGGTGTACTCTGTCACCCAAGAAGACCCTTTCGGATCCTCACATAACGCAAGGTTACAGGTACACGCTGTCAACCAATAAAACACTACCCGCTTCCCAGAAAGCACATCGTGCTTTCTGTTTTTTTTTTTTTTTTGTCTCATTTTTAATTGTTTCATGTGACATGGGGAGGAGTCATTGTTTCATGGAGGCTTTCTTCTCGAAGCAGGACATGTTCACGATGGAACTTATCTCGTCACTGCATACTGTGATTTAAAAAAAGGGAGAATTAGATGACGTTGTGTATAAAAATCAAAATAAATTGCAAAAATATTGCAGGCTGTGACAGCGTTCGATGAAAAGGCGTTCGATGAAACGGCTTCGATGAAACGGCGTTCGATGAAACGGCGTTCGATGAAACGGTGTTCGATGAAACGGCTTCGATGAAACGGCGTTCGATGAAACGGCGTTCGACGAAATGTCCGGACCCACTTTAGAGGGCAACGTGCGGCGCAATCGACAGCACGGTCAGTAGTTTTTGGTGTAGCCGGCACTGAGCTACTACGTCAGAGACATGGCTACTTAGTGTTCGGTTGCTACGCCATTCACGCCCGTTCGTTCGTCGCGTCACGAACTATTTGTGTCACGTGCTGATCAAGCCACGCCTCTGACGACGACAAGTTCGGCACGGGACCAAAGTTATCAGTTTCAGTCGAAGTTTTCATTGCAGTTCTTGACCATGTCTAAAATAAAATAAAATAAAGAAACCTGCACAAACTTAAACAAAACAACCACAAAAAGACCTGCACAAACTTAAACAAAAGACACCTGCACAAACTTAAACAAAACAACAACAAAAGCAAGAAAAACCTTGTACGTTTTTATCCTTCGAATCCCCCCTAAACCCGAAGCCGCCTTTTTTTTTTTTTTTTTTTTTAGTAACTTTACCTTGGATGTTTTGCAGGTTGGAAGCCGGATCGAGATCAGCCTCAACACCTCGCACCAATCAAGGAGTGCTGGAACGACCAATAACATATATATTTAAAAAAAGGAAGAAAGATCCGGGAGGCTGCCCGCTCGTGAAGACTGGGCCGTCTGCACCTATTTTCATCATCCCATACCCCTCGCCCGCAAGCACCATTCTTATCATTGTCACCACTTCTCTGTCATCTCTGCAAACACAGCCATTGCAACATCATGACACTCATAAAATCACAACATCACGGTGTAAACGAGTAGAGTTCTGAATGAAGAGAAAAACTGAAGATAGGCTTGCATGCCATGTGGGCCACTGGGTCACTGGTGAAGGGGAGGGAACCGATGGAAACCTTGATAAACCGAGCACTGCTGCCCAGTACCACGTCATCAGACAAGGCTCTCCCGGACACGAGGAGAGCTATGGAGGTTGACCTACTTCGGCCATCGTGCTGGATCTGCGCACAGGCATACGTTTTTGTCCACCCCGGCCTTTAGTAGGCACAGCATAGATAGCTAAGCGAGCTTCTCTGCCGCTGACGCAGGAAGGCTCGGCCGGAGATGGGGCAAGGTGACGGTCAGGCGGAGTGGCAACGGACCTTGTAGCCCGGAGAGCCGAGCGTTGGGGCATCCAGCTGACCGGATCCGAGCTCAAACTTCGGGAACGCTGTTCTGGGGCTGAGTCGCCGCCCTGCCGGCGGGATGAGCAGAATGATTCTCTTCACGTGAAAGTATGTGGGTGTGCGTGCTTGTAAAGGGGGTTCGGTGGCTGAGTGTTTGAAAGGGGCGGAGCAACGATATTCCCTTGGAACGCGTTTCACCCTGCACGAGCTTAGTGACACTAGTGGGACCCAGGTATGCTCGCACGCAAGGCCATCGACCAAGGGACCTCTTTGTTGCGGTGTAATTTCAAAAATAAAAGCGACCAATTTTTTTTTTTAGCTTTTTTTTTTTTTTTTTTTTACAAAATGTGATGACGTAGTTTGGAGGCCGCAGTGTTGGCACGGTCCCCCAGTGACGATGCTTGAATGCGGCTCGTAGGTTGGACCCGAGCGTTGCGTGAGCACTCGATTTTGGCACACGATAATCAATAGCTCGACAAGCATTCTGGCAGTGGCTCGCGTCCAATCGATGCAATGACAACAATAGCCGAACCCTAACAATGGCTGGAACTCAGCGCGAGCGCGTTTCATGTGCTTTGCCAATTCCAGCGCGTGACTATGATACATATACATATACATTGGCGGCATTTAATCGGCTCAAGATCACGTGGCCGCTTGTTCTGGCTGCGAGTTGAAGGGAAAACCTCTGCTCGTTTTTATTATTCCTTTTTCTTTTTGCGACTACCATTGTTTAAGGAGCAAAACTAACGAGTGCTGGAGACTCATTCTAAGTGGTGTTCACGTAAAGCACAAAACGCGCTGCACCACACCCTTAAAAACACCGAAGAAAAAAAAAATATCGGTAGCCATGTGTGTCATATTTGCGGACTATGCAGTCATAAGAACAGGGGGCGCGTGCCTCTGAGCACGCGCACTCCCCTCATTGAAAATACCGCAGAAAGCTGTGCGAAAGTTCGCGTTGCAAAAGTTGGGGATCCTGGGTTCAATCCCCCGCCCCTGCCCATTTCTATCTGGAATCTGGATGAGCGTCGCGCCAGCACGTTTCCGTACAATCACTACTGCGTGACGCACGTGAAGTTCTCAGGCTAGCACTCGTATGCACTGCACTGGCTAAATTTCTTATCTACTGCGTGTAACAATTTTACCACACCCGCAATAATATGACGCACTAAACTCACGCTGTCACTACATCTAAAGTCTCCTCTTTTTTTTTTTATTTCTTTTTTTCGTAATAAACGCGTTTTTTTTTTTTTGTCGAAACAGGGCAACATGCGTGGAGAACAGAAAGCCGGTTGTTTTTGAAAACACATTAGCTCTTTGCAAACGCCGCGCCGTGAAAGAGAGACTGGTCGTGCCGACAAGAATCGACCCTCCAACGATAAAAACAAAAAGAGCCGAAACAAAGACACGAAGAAAAAGTAAGAAAAGCAGAAGAAAGCCAAGGTGAGTGCCCTCCACCCGAAAATAGCTATGCCCAAATAAATTGATTCATCCGACTAAAGAAAAAAAAAAAAAAAAGCGTGCTGATCGACAACTCCGTTTCCGGCGAGACAGGATTTCAAGGTCATTCTGAGACGAGAGGCACTCACCGTCTGAGTTCGTTCCAACGCTTGAGAGTTTTTTTACCACGCCAGTGAGGCAGTACATACGGTTCTAGGCCGTAGTTCCTGCACTTGAGCGACAAAAAAAATTATGATTTTCTCTTAGAAATAACAAAGTTTAGTAAAAGAGCAACTAACAAAGCTGAAAGGGAAATAGTTGAAGCGTATCTTATAAAGTCCTCAGGTGACAACTGCGTCAGCACGGCTTCCACTGTGCTAAATGACAAGGAAGTTTCTTTTCTAGATGGTTTCGTGTAGACAGGTTAAACTGATACAAATGTTTGAAGCACTATCATCCGTTGCTTCTGTTTATAGGATGCTTTTATCACAAGGGGTTGGCAAGATAGCATAAGTGTTCAGGCATCTGTGCTCGGTTGACTGCCTCGATTAAATCAGTTAAGAGTTAACGCCAGCCCGCGCTGTACGTGTCTCCTCCATCATTTTGTCCGGGACCACATTGTCGGGGACCATTTTTTTGGGGGGACCATTTTGTCCGGGACCATATTGTCCAAATCCCGTCTCCTCCTCGTCCTTTTCTTTTTTTTTTTTTTTTTTGCGGTTTAAGTTTTTTTAGATTATAAAGAACCAACTAGCACAATCTAAAGTTTTAAAAAAGTCAGTTAATTTTAAGATAACCCCCTCGCGTCCACGCTGCACGTGCACGAGATATGTCGGTGGTTTCTGTTTGTCGCCTTAGTGGGAATACAGGGCATACATGCGACTACACTTCGTCTCACTCTGCGACGGAGTATTGAGGAGATCCCCCAATCGTATAGCGCCCCTAACGGTTAAGTTGAGAACTACAAAACTGCGGGAACAAAAACAGCACGATTTGTTTGTCCGTGCGTCTGTGACGCAGCGTTCACAAACAAAAGACACGGTGTTCGTTGGAGACACGCTAAAGAGAGTATCTGGGCGCAGGCCTCACGCGTCTTCAGAAAATGTTTGCTTCATGAATTTTTGATATTTTCGAACATGTCTGGGCAAACAGTCGTTGAATGGCCATTGTGAAAAGACCGTGAGACAAGTGAGAAACACGTCTCGGACGGGGTCTGTAGACGGTCTTTTAACTCTTGTACGATATCCTAGCAGTGTGACATTAAAACTTGGGTTTTGGGTCAGTTGGTTCGTATAAAATGTTTTGAAAAGCGCTAACAAAACGAGGACATAGAAGACGACAGGACTGAAGGTGCCAACTCTCAACTGGTTTTATTAGAAGCCGCCGTCTTCAAATCAACGTTAAAGCTCTATAAAATGAGAGTTGGCACCTGCCTGTTTTCGTATCTGAAGTAAATCCACCTTTTGTTCGCGCGTTTTAAACCTTTTTTTAATTAGCAGCGTGACATTGACTTTAAGTGACGCAGTAAGTTTAGCAGCACGGCTTGGTCATCTATAGACCTTTGCAAAAATCACCTTCTGAGCCTGCGCTGTTGCTCTGTTGTGCGGTATGTATCGGACGCTGCGTAGGCGCCCACAACTCAGTGACTCAGCATTTTTCGTCCGGGTGATAAGCGATGCAAAGGTCTAAAGCAGTTGACGGTATACGTATAACAGTGCGAGCATTCGGCGATCAATCAACGGCTGTCGATGACGACGGGGCAGCGGCCGGTCAGTGGAATTCCGCAGCTGCAGGCAAACTTTCATATCCACGTTGCTGACACCGCATGACCGCTTTGAAAAAAAGCCGCACGCCGCGTCGGAAGGCCGGTCGTGAGCAGATAGCGGCGGCAGCGTCGTATAATGACGATAAGGCGCACCAAAATAGCGACAACGCCAAGGTGACTGACTCCCCGGAGAAACAACAGCTACCGTTACGAGAGTGATCCCGTCGATCCAAAACAAATATCTCGATCGGCGGGTAAGAACCGTTTTCAAGGTCAGCTTGTAAAGGGGGCCCCCTAGCAAAGACGCCAGCGAACACCAAGGGAGCGGCTTATCGAGCACTTGTGTGGTTTGCAGGGAACACGCCGCGGTGGATCCGAAAGCACCTCAACGCCTACGAACTGCGATCTTCATCGTAAGCAATAAAAGTAAAAAAAAAAAAAAAAAAAAAGTTAATTTTTGCGCAAGTTGAGCGGAGTTGCCCTTTGGAAATCTCGGCAGACTGCTTGCGTTCCGTGTCGAAATCGAAACAAGGATACGTTTTAAGCTACATGCCAAGTTTTCATTCGTACGTTAAGAAATAGCAGAACGCCGCTCTCCCTGTGGATCTGAGAACAATGCAAGCACCGAAACACGGCGTCGCACCCTTAAGATTACGTTATACACCGACCTCGAGCGTTGCAAATGCGGCGTAGCGCAGCGCACAGATATACTGAATGGTCGCAGATATTGAGTTCCTGCAGTGCGTTCGCTGCACAGAACGTCGGAGTATAAAAGAGTCTTTACACTCTATTGACGACTCCAACGAAATCGACGGCACCAAGTGGCCTAGCACCTGAGATCGCAGGGAACGGTAGCTTACACATAGGACTGTTTCTTTCGGCTGGGGGGGGGGGGGGGGGGGGGGGGGGGGGCGCGAACCAGTCCGCCAGACGCGACCCTGCAATGCCGGTTGCAGCGTCTGTAAGACGCGACCATAAAGGTGACGTTGTTCCGTTCAATCATGCACGAGCCCCATTCGAATTCTGGCGTCTGGCAGTACCTGTCCATGCGTGCTAACGGAGCGCGTAAAAAGAAAATGAAATAAAACATGAAGAAAAGAAATGCATACGGAGTATTTACTGTCGGCCATAGCTGTGTGCGAGACTGCTGAGCGCGTGCAGACGCCGAGCTTCCACAACTCTGCAACGCGCATTCGGCGTCATCAAAGATTGTCGGTCTTAGCAGCATACTAATGTGAGCTCGTTCTGAACATAAGTTCTACACATCGGCCTCCAAAATGGCGTCCAGCGAATATCCCCCACTTTTCAGCTGCTGTGTTCGTGTTGTTTTTCTTCATGGTGTCTGGGGTGAGCAAAGAAACGCGACCTAGAAATATTCGATATTATTATACTCTCTGCTCAAGACTCGAGAGCTACAGTCCCAGGCGTACACCGCTGTGAAAGCTACGCCAGACAGGATACTACATTTCGGTAAGCTCGGAGGCGAACAACAGCGGAAGTCTCTACAAATAGCCAACAAAAAGTGTAAAAAAAAAAAAAAAAAAAACTCTTCTTCTTTAAAAAAAAAAAAAAAAAAGTACAATAATAACTTGATGAAAGCGGACCGGAACACGCCATATGGCTGAGTTGTGTGGCCCCACGCGCTTTGAAGGTTCCTGTTCGGGCACATGACGAAGCCACGCGTTCGTGTTGGCTCGCACCGCTGCTTGTGGAAACTACGCTAATCTGGGGAACAACTATTTGTGGCAGGGAAGCCAAAGGTACGTGAGCGCGTGCCGGAGCGCCCATGAACGCTGTGCACGCGGACTCCTCCTCCTCGCTTCGGAAAAGCCACGGAAAGTGGTTCACGCATGTAGCCTTGACAAACGTCGCACACAAACATTGACGCCGAGTAGTATGTGGCGGCGTTCCAACATTTACTCGATATCTCTCTAGAGCAAAGGTTGATTTTTATATTTAACATAAAAAAAGCTACTATACTCGGTGTCACACGAGGAAGAAAAAAAAAAGTTTTTTGCGACTTATTTTGTGCACGAAATAAATCTTACAGAATTTGTTTGTAAAGAAAAAAATGCGATGGGCGTTTAAAGCGTGCACGTCTTGTTGAAAATAACATAAGGCTAATTAATCTAGGATGCACCTGCATGTAGCTTCATTCAAGACATGACGAGAATGCTCTGCGAAGAGCCGGACTTCGTTCTGCAACAGTTCTTGAGGTGCTCGTGAACACTTGCATAGACCTCTGACACAGGGTATGCAACCGCCGAGGGTATGGGCCACAAGGCTTAGGAACGGACGTCGTGCGTGAGTTAGTTCAGAGCGCTCCTTTTTCAAAACCCTGTTACAGTTCCCAAAACCCATGGTTGTCTGGCTATCACTGCGTCGTCGTCGTGTGCGCAAATAATCTTAGTAATAAGAACAATCGCGAAAAATGAGCGGTGAGCACAAGAAGCTGCAGCGCGATACTGGTTGCATTGTTATTGAGCAATACACGTTCCACGTGGTTCCTTATTTATGAGGTCAGTCCACTGTGTGAGTGAATCGCGAGAGCTTCGTATCAGACTCATCGTCGCGTTTATGCTCACGGCTAGAGCCACTATATGAGCTGCGCTTAGAGTACCGGCACTCCGTTCCCCGACATTGTTGTGGGCGCCGCCATATTGGGGCTTGTGCAGAGCAGACGCAACTGCAGATCGTCATGATTCAAAAGCGCGACTTCCTCAGCATTCGATTCGGTGTTAGGAAGCTCATATAATATTGCTTTTCTCTGTCGCGATCTGTTTAAACATTTTTGGAGGACGAAAAAGCATTTCCTGTGATTTCAGATAAAGCTTCAGATAACTGGCAACCATGATTTTAAGCCACAATATGGCCAAGTGTCGTTACTCTGAAGCGTAGCTTATTTGGTGGCACTACTCACGGCTACTTCGTCTGCGGCAAACTGGTCCGATTCCAACCCGGTGCAGGTGCTCCGATTAAAGGAGCTGTGCGACGATATTCAGTTGGAATGTTTTTCACTGTACACGAGCTTACTGGCACTAGTGGGACTCAAGGATACTCGCACGCAACGCCACTGGCCAAGAAACTCCTTTGTTGCTGTAAAATTTCAAGGACAAAAGCAATTATTTTCGTTCAATCTCTCCTTTGCAAAATTTGATGACGTAACTTGGGAATCGCAGAACACCCAAGTGACGATATTTGAATGCGGTTCATAGATTGGACCCGAGCCCTGCGTGGGCACTCGATTTGGGCTCGTGATAATTACTAGCTCGAGAAGCATTCGGGTAGTCGCCCGCGTCCAATCGCTGCAACGACGACAATAGCCGAGCCATAACAATGTCTGGAGCTCAGCGCGTGTCCTGTGCTTTGCCAGCGCGTGGCTATGATCAACATTGGCGGCATATAATCGGCTCCAGATCGCGTGGCCGCTTGTTCTGGCTGCAAGTTGAGGGGGTGAACGCTGCTCGTTTTTCTTTAATTTTTTTCTGGGACTTCTATTGCATGAAGTGAAAAACGAAAGCGTGTTTCATAGGTCATTAACGTCAGGGATCTGTTCTAAGCGGTATTGGCGCAAAGTACAAAAATTATTGCATTTCCCCTTTAAGTTATCATTGTAAGGTAGGCTATTGATGCAAAGCATGTGTAGGGTATGAAAACGCCTGCATGCCACCACTCAAGATGCAGCTATCAAATGCCGAGAGCTTACCTGCACGGACTACTTTGGAAACTCAATCAAAGAACCCCACAGTGGTCGTCCTCGTTCTTGGAGGCCTGTCATTAGCCAGCTCGATTCAACCGCCCAAGTTATTGTAGCCCACCATAGCCAAGTTCCTCCCATACCCACACCGTTGCCAGAACCAGCCGGTATTTCAAGCTTTAAGCCGCTAGACGGCGTCGTCGGCGTCACAACTTCCAAGATGGCGGATTCGGCGAGTTCCCGCCGAGTGCTGACGTGCACTTTTGAAAGGGATCCGTGATGACAACGTCACGTGGAAGATGATGAGACTGTTCGTAGGCTTTGATTATTCCGAAGGGTGTTGACCTAGCTTTGCTCCTATTCCGGGTTGTCAATCGCTCAAGGAAGGTGTGGAACCCAGCCTAGGGTGTTCCCGTCGAGTGTGGCGTTCAGTTCGTTGTGCGGAAGCCATGACGAGGTTGCAACAGACGCCAAGACGTTCCGTCCGAAAGAGAATCTCGCAAGAACATTCGCAAAAACAGCAGGGTGATGGCACAATGCATTTATTTCATGCTGTACTAAAAAAAAAAAGAGGAAAGAGCAAGCTCTGTGCGCTATCATACAAACTTGCATCTTAAATGTCTGTTTTTTTTTTTTGCGTTTTCCTTTTTTATTTTAAAATGTACAAATATACTTTATATATCTATCCGTGTGTGTGTGTGTGTGCTCGCTCGCGCATATATATATATTTATACTATTTACAGTCGTAGAAAAAAGAAAGAAAAAAACTCACAGGTCAACCAGCCCTGTTCGACACAACACACACAAAAATGTTAGTCCCTTTTGAGAGTGGCGGGACAAAATCACACTCGCACGAGAAAAACAAAACAAGAAAACTTGAAGAACCAAACAAAAATACAGAAAGACATAAAACTGACTGACTCACCCGAGATAATGTACACACAGAAAAACACCTTATCGACACAGGCAGACATTCGGAAAAGGGGGAAAGAAAAAGGAATAAAACTACATTCAATAACCCACGAGCACGTTTCGAAGTTGAAAACATACAAACGGCAAATCCCTGAAAAAACATTCACGTAAACATCCAAGTCTTCGGTTACGCGGTCAAAATCTGAAGCGACTCGCTCTATGTACAAAAGCACGCACACGATCGTACTGTTTAAGAAGAAAAAAAAAAAAAAAAAAAGCAGTTTACATTATTAAAAAGAATCGATTATCGTTTTGCACACTTATTACACTTTGTTTTCTTTCGTTTTTTTTTTTAAGCTTTTTTCTTTCCAGGTACGACTAAAGAACGAAACAACACACGTTTAATGAGTTCGTACACGAGGAAACAAAAATAAAAAAAAAAAAAAAACTCTTCACCGCCTGACGACCAACACGAACCTAAGATAAACTAGGAAACTGGGCTAACTCAACAAAACGCAAAATATTGACGAAAAAAAAACAAAACAAAAAAACAGCAACGTTACGGAACGATCACAATCATAAATACACGAGGACTTGACTTTTTGTATGTTTGCGTTAAGAGCCGGAACTTCATCGCAGCATCAGACTTTGTAATAATAATAAAAATAAACTTATATAGAAAAAAAAAGATTAACGTGACGAAACCTCTAGATACATCGTACATTGATGAATCGACGTGACAAACCTCCGCACCATCACTTTCATCGATCTCGACTGCACAGTATTACCAAAAAACAGTACCACTACTTGAGTACTATCAGTATTGACGAAGTTCGGATAACATACACGACTAATGCCCATGAATAAGTACTCAATATAATAATCGTAGAAATATTAACTTAAAAAAAAAAACGAAAAAAAAAAAACGCGATTAGCGGTTGTCTAACGACAACTTGAGGCTACCAAAAGGACGGGTCGTCGTGTTGAAAGAACAGCTGTAGAAAAAGTTAACGGATAAGAGTAGCTATGTTTCGTAAAGGAAACCCTTTAAATTAAAAAACGAAGCAACTCCTAGTGTTATAAACGCACGGAAACGTACGGCGTAGTACCCTTTTCTAAGTTTCATACACCACCACCGGCGAACCGGGGTTGCATTGTTATCGAAGTAATAATCGCAATAGATAAGGGGGATACTGAGAATAAATAATAAAAAAATAAAAACGGAGTATCTTCAGTCTGATGCGTTCAACACGCCAAGACAAACTTGTTGATGTGTAGGAAGACGGAGGATTTGATAGTTTAAACAGGAAAGCAATTTTGAAATCTATCAGGGGCCGTAGAAAAAGTACAACCTGAACCTACGCGGCGCGCCTAGCATTTTTCTTTCACCATATCCTCGGCAGCGCAGACAAGAGGGGAAAAAACGTACGGCACAAATATACATGGAGTGGAACTAACGCCGTGAGATCGTGTCCTACGCGTAAGACTTTAAAGCTAGGACTCAACGCAACCACAGAAAAAAAAAAAAAATGTGCGCAGAGCGAAAGGATAAAAGAACGTTATCAACGACGAACGCGTCAGAAAGTAAGAAAGAAAACAGAATATGAACTTCGGCCAAATGCCGCTACAGTTGCCGGAAATGGGAGGGCAGCAAGCGCCAAGTCAGCAACGAGGACAATCGAAAACACTGCATTAATGGTTTCTCTTTCTTTTTTTTGTTTCTTTTCCGTCGTTTGTGTTACCATAAAACGCAGCGCTGACGTTCTCAAGTTGGCAGATAGGAACAGTGACAAGTTGCGGAAGAAAAAAAAATATTTAGAAAACAAAAGCAAGAAAAAAAATAGCTAGGGAACACTGACAGCACAACAAAGTGAAACACGTGAGAAGAGAAAATACAGCAGCAGCCACCATGCGTCAGAAAAAAATAAAACCGCATAAAGCAAAAACAAGAGAGAAAGCTTGGCGGGAAAGTGCACTCTGTCGACGCAGACGACGGAGCGGTAAGCCTAACGCACGCGTCGTCTGCTACAAAACCGAGGCATCGCCTCGCCATTCTCTCCGCGTATTTGCTCACATCTTTCTCTGCCTTGCCTTTTTTTTGTGCATGCGCTTTCAGCAGTTGATGCCCGCGGTGATGAGACTGTTCTCCAACCATCCAACACCGAGGATGTCGGACACCTCGGGCGTGGTGTAGTCCGGAAACTCGAAATGCGTCGCCGAGCTCGAGCTGGCTGAGTCCACCGCGTCCACGTCGCCCAACGGCGTCGACAGACTCGTCAGAGAGTTCAATTCCGCCCAGTTGGACGTGAGGTCGAACACTTCGGTGAGGTGATCGAGATCGGCGAGCTGCGTCGACGTATCGGCCGCGACGAACCGAGACTGCTGAGTCGTGGCGGACTGGACGGAGGAACTCGTCGTCGAGGACGACACCGACGAGCACGACGACGTCGTGCTCGACGACGGCGACGCCGCCGAAATAAGTCCGACCATCGTGGGTTTCACGTCGACAACCATGTCCTCGTAGAGACTGAGGTTGGCGCTCTCCGGTGACGCGGGTTCGTCGGCCGACGGCGAGCAGGGAACTTTGGCCGGCGGCGTGAGCTGGCCGGTCGACAGCGGCACGTGCTTGGACCGGCTGATGCTTTTCTTGAACTTGTCGTCGATCGTGAGCTTGAGTTTGAGCCTCGGATTGAGCGTGGCCGTCATCGGAGCGGACTTCTTGGACGACTTGTGGTGATGGTGGTGATGATGATGGTGGTGGTGGTGATGGTGCGACTTGTGGTGAGTGCCGTGGTGGTGACTGCTGTGCTTGCTGCTTCCGCTGCTGCTGTTGCTGCTGCTGCTCGTGTGCGGAGTGACAGCAGCGTGGTGGTGACTCGCCTTCGCGACGGGAGCGGGCCTTTCGGGCGTCTTCACGCACGTCTTGGCTTTCTTGCGCGGCCTGTACTTGTAATCCGGGTACTCCTGCATGTGCAGTAGCCTCAGCCGCTCGGCCTCCTCGATGTAGGGTTTTCTCTCCAGGTCCGAGAGCATCTTCCAGCGGAGTCCCAGCCGCTTGCTGATCTCCGCGTTGTGCATGTCCGGTTGCTGTTCGCATATCTTCCTGCGTTCGATCTGCGACCAGACCATGAACGCGTTCATGGGACGCTTGATGTGGTTGGTGACCTTCTTGCACTGCGTGGCGTCCGTGTAGGGCGTCGGCGAGTTCACGTCCACCTTCAGCGAGCCAAACTGCTGGCCCCGCGGCTTCTGCTCCATCGTATCCGGGTGCAGACTTGACGTATGAGGCACCATCGCTACGGAAACGAGACCACCGCACACGTCATTCACAAGCACTGGCACCGAAACGCCGCCGATAATCCACGAGCCGTATTCCTCCGGGTAGAGACGCTGTCGTTTCGCGCGTCGTCAGAAAAAAACGTGCTCTCCGCGCCGCGCGTATAATCCAAGAGTCTGTTTCGCGCGCAGAAGCGTTCCACACCGACGCCAAGCGATGACTGAGCTCGCCGCCGCCAGGCCGCTGTCATTTTTATCGAGCGAAGTCCGGATGTGACGTAGCGGGCCCGTCTGACCAATCCCGACGCGGGGTGATCGCCCCCAGCCAAGGTTGAACACTCCCGCGCCGCCCGGCTGTACACGGCGCTCCGTCAGCGAGCGCCATCCCGTGGAAAGAAATCCAACTATTTCTTCTTTTTATTTTGTCTCTTCTTGGTCTCTTCCCCCTCCTGCTAGCGCGCGAAAAATCTAGACGACGCAAAGCAACAACAAAATGGCCGTAGCCCCCCTCAACTTCCTTCCTTTTCCGTCGTCTGCTACTGCTAGTTTTTCGAGCTCCCTGGCGTTTTTCTGTATCTTTTTAGCCCATTACTAGTCGGGACGTAGTAGACGATCAATTTCGAGTTTAAGCTGGAGCTTAATTACGTTCCCCAATCGATGCAAGCCCCGCGAGGAATCGGAAATATAATAAAATGAAAAGAATAAAAATAGACGCAGAGAAAAAACCGACCGCTCTGGGGTTTGCAGCCCGTGACCGTTGGGGAATGAACGCCGCGTGCGCAGGCGAGATGACGATGAGAAGGGAAGGCCTTCGGAAACTCGTGCGGAGGGGGGCTCGGCTGGTTCGACCGCCAAACGAGTTCGCTGGAAACGGTCGGGGCGGTGACTCTTCGGGCTCGCAGGCGAGCAGGCAGCCGTGCGGCGACGGCGGCGGCGTCGAGGTTTTTCTGCGCAGTCGACTGCGGCGGCGGCGTCCGTTCGTCCAACGATCGTCGCCGTCGCCCGTCTTTTGCGGAGCCGCAGGAAATGCGCTCCCATTAAATCTCCTCCCACGGACAGTCAGAATACGGCAAAAACCGCAAAGTTGCACGTGAAAAAAAAAAAAAAAAAAAAAAAAAAAAAAAAAGCAGACAACGGATTGACCCGTCGTCTGCTTTTACCGGGATCTTCAGGTTCCCGCTAAATCAGCGAGCTCTAGCGAGAAGTTGCAGACAACGAACTGTCGGGCCGTCCGTTCTGGTCGACCAGCGTGAACGAAGCACGCCGTTCTTGAGGCTTCTGCTACGCAGATGAAGCGAACACCAATAAAGTCATTTTGCTCTCTCTTTCGAAACAGGTTCGAGCACGCGCAGGCGGCAGTTAGATTTCTTTTTTAATTGGAGCCGATTTGAAAACGGTCGAAAGCAATCCATACGCTTCCAAGCGTCCAAGGCGACCGGAAAAGGTCGCCGGCCTGTTCTGATCAACACGATATGTCTGCTCTAACATGCGACGCGAAAAGTAGGATCCTCGTTGGCTAAGCGGAAAAGCTTGCAAAGAAAAACAGAGCGCAGCGGAGGTCTCTCCGTACTACCTAGTGACTGCGTCGTTCGTCAACGGGCGAAGGTTCTCGAAGTACCCGTAACGTAGCTCGCGTTCAAATCCATCGCCAATGCGCACCTTTCCTTTTTGCTCTCACGTTCTTTTTCTTTTTTTTTTTCTTTTTTTTATATTGCGTGGTTGTGCTAGGCCCAAGTGTAGAAAAGGTAAACACATTCACGCGTAATTTTGCCAGCTCTTCCAACTACGCGATGTGGGAGGGCATATGGGGCAACCAGTCAACGGTTTTTTTTTTTTTTTTTTTTTTGGGGGGGGGGGGGGGGGGGGAATTTTGAAACATGGCGGCGCTGTCTTTTTTGAGATGACTTCAAAATCAGGCGCCGTGGCGGGCGGTTCGCGAGAGTCGGGGTGGAGAGCGTTGCAACGGTCGGCGTCCTCTTGCTTTCGGCGTGCGCCTGTGGGGAAAGAGACTAGCGTGTGCGTTGTAACAGCGAAGTTGACCGGCCGTGTGATGAGACGTTTGGCTGGTTCGGCGTTCGGTTTTCGGCGGTTCGTCGACTTTACTGTATGGAGTCGTTGCGTGGAGCACGGTCTGCGGCTGACTGGTATGGTCGCTTAGGCGGCCTAATCAGGACCAGATGGCCCCCATTAGGGAGCCTTCATGTGCGCTTTAGGGTGATGCCACCCTTTGTAATACCACTCGCCGACAAACCAGCAGCTATTTTGTTCCTCAGCGATAATCCGTGGGGCTTATAACCTTCCCGAAAACAAGCACCTTATCTCAGAAGTTCGGAGCAGCGTTGTGGAACCCACGGAGGGAGGATTAGCATTTTCCCCCTCGGATGGGATTACCGATGTACACAAAACCCACTTTCCGGCGCACGGGGAAACAATGAGAGAAACAAAATGGCGGTGGAAGAGGGTGTGGGAAAGGGAAACAGGCAGTTGGCATCACTCTATGCGAAGCGCACATGAAGGCACTCTAGCCCCCATGGATCATACATAACGTCGCGAGACCACGTTTGTTGGCTTTTGTGCTTCGACCGCAAGGAGCTGTATTTTTTTTTTTTTTTTTTTTTGCCACAAATAAACTTTTCAGCCCCCTTTTTTTCTTGTTTTTTAGCGATGTTTTTATTTTAGTCATTAAGTGACTAACGCACGAAACTATTGAACTTAGTACAACCCTTTCATTCATAGCCGCACAAAGGTTTGTTGCATTCCCGATAGCCAAAGCACAAAACTGATGTCATGCGTTTTTGGTTTGTTTTTTACACGTTTTCGGCTAACCGGATTTAAGTTTACACCGATGCCTTCGCGCTGTTGAGTCTGCTACGCAACTTTTCGGAACCTTTGACTGAATAAAAAGGATATTCCGCTTCAATAATTTGATAAGAAAGTGTCCTTTCTCTCACTCTCTTGTCACCTGACAGGATGTTCAACAGGAACATTCATTCCCGTGGGAAGTTAGGCCAGAAATGTATCTGCGAGGCTAAATAACAACTCCGCTTCATTTTTTACAAAAACAAAATGCAGTCATTTTTTAGTATCATCTGCAAAGATCACACGTCAAATATTACGACCTAGTTCTGTCTAAATGTTTCTTAAACGATCCGGCGAACTTTCGAACGCGCTAAGTTGCCGAAAACGGCTCACTCCAGCGCAGTCAAGGCTACGGTGTTGGCGTAGCCAACATTGAGCTAAACGTCATCAACATTGCTTGTTTTGTTTAATTTTACTTCTTCGATCAACGCGTAACCGGTGACGTCGACAGCGTCTGCTCTCGGCGCTCACCGATGTCCACGTGATCGGCGTAACGCACCTGCGCAGCGAACTTATCAGTCTTGAGAGCGCGTCTCCAGGGTACGGTGCCTGGAAGTTTGAACGCGTCACCGACTGGTGTGTTTACCGCGTCCAAAAAAGTAGTCCCTCAATTTCCGTCTGATGACGACATATAACTCTCATGCTGTTGCAGTTGTGCAGACGTCGTCGGATGTCCTAGACACCAAAACTTGGTGAAGACTGCGTTGCAGACGACACTTGCGCCTTGCACGCGCACGCCCGTCCCAACGGTGGCCCGACCCGAACCGGCCCGTCGCCACGTAGAGGATCACGTGACCGCTCGTACCACGTGGTAGCGATGTTTTTGGCGGCCCGAGCTCAATGTTGCCCGACGGAGCCGAAGTTTCGGTTTCGTTTTGAGGTCATGTGTAAAGTAAGAATTCATAACATAATATTCCATTTTTCGGGAAGCAAATGACGTAGTGTCTTTCATTAGTGCTTTTAAGTGTGACATCAATCATAATCCCGAAATTTTCGGGGAATTGAGCGGAATTGCCCTTTGACCGTGGAGATGAAGCAAAAACGGCTTGACCGAAATCTAATGGCGGATCATCGCAGCGAAACCTCTCCAACCGGGATCGGAGAGGCGCGGATTTGCGAAGCCGGTTTTGGAAGCTGCTGCTGAAAAAGGGGGCTTTCTGTTTGTGTCCCCACGAAATACACGCCCCACCTTGAAGCCTACTTACCTCGGCTTTCCTGCGGGTGAGGATCGGGCGGCTTTGTTCGGCCGAGACGTTGTTCTTGACCTAAGCTTCAACCTGTCCAACCTTCCATCCTTCTTCCCTTCCCGAAAAAAAAAAAATAAATAAGAGATAAGCAACAAGAACATGATAAAGAAGAACACAGAGAAAAAAAAAAAGAAGAAGAAAAAAAAAGAAAAAACCGCCTCGAAAAAGCAAAAATAGCCACTTTCCCTAAAAGAGGAGCCAAGCAAAAGCCAGCTGCTTTGGGATCTCCGAGAAAGGAAATAGCCTCGAGGTCAGCTTTTGTCAGCGCTTCTGAGGGCTGAGTTGTGTGCCTCAAGCAAAGTTAAGTTTAGCGAAGATTTATATTTATTTTTTCTAACTTGTTTTGCTGTTTTTCCTTTTTTAATAGTCGTGTACAAACAATATTGTACGTTGCTTGAAAACAAAACGAAAAAGTAGAAATGAATTGCGTTTGCGATTATCTCTGACAAAAGTGAATTCAAATTATGTCGTTCGGTCGATTGACATGACAAGTAGTGGTGCCAGCACTTATGTGGTGCAGCCTCTGAAAACGATTTCACTACCGAGACAAAATAACTTAAGTATCATTTGAGGTAATTATCTTATTTTTATAGTTTATAGTGGCTCTTGGCGTCTCTTAAAAATGATAAACGAATTAATCGCTACCTCCTGATTGATTGATTAATAAACCCATCGCACCAAGAGTAGCGCGATGCCATTGCTGCCGCGGTGCGTTCTGGGACCTATACTTCCCCCCCGTCTTCCGGATAAGGGATGGATGGATGTTACTGGCTATACCTTTTGTAGCGGGCGGTAGCTTGCGCCACCTAACCTAAGTCTAAGAAAGACAAACATTTGCGGTTGCGTCACTGATCTGCATTGTAGAAAGCTAGATCGCGGATTCACCCCTTTCTTGCTGGGGGACTCGAGTGGCGCCTCCGGCAGCCATTGCTTGGCGCCACCAAGTGCAAGGGACTCTATGGGAAAAACGAGAAAAAGTGCCGTTTCCCCCGTTTTGGAGTTGTTGACCGGAATGAAACTTTGTGGCTGCTTTTCAAAATACCAGTAAAATAGCTTGTGCAAAACATGAGAACTGGCAGCCCTCGCAGTTCTTATAGATAAATGTTTTGTGGTCAAGAGTGAGACACCACTGGGCGAAAATGTAGTGCAGCTAATGAGACAAGGGTTAGTTCCCTGTAATTACCGTGGAGTCGGTGGCGGTTTTGATGAGCTGGGTTTCGCAGACGACATGCTTGAAGACTTTGCTACGCGGAATTCGCTCACTCCCGGAAGACCGCTGTCGACATGAAACGTTTTCGATATTCATCAACTTCTGGGCTTCCCCGAGGACGGTCTTATTGACGGCAACTTCCTTTGTTTACTCCACGACGAGAGCAAGCTTGCCAGGTCAGCAGTGGGTTCCCCTGCGCGTTTGATTTTTAATGGGCGCTTGAACGCTCGACAAATACCGATTCGATCTCAAAACACCCGTTTTAATGATCGCAGCAGATCATAAAATATTGACCTTCGAGCACAGCACGCAAGTTTAGATATTTCTACTTTTTGTGTGTTTCTCTCATAGACCTGCGTGTATTGCCTGTTGTTAAGGAATGGCCACCGGTGGTGCCACCTAAAGTAACTGGGTCGTGAGAAAGTAGCGTCAAGCTCCCCATATGGTCACCATTTTGGCTCACAAAATGAGCAATTTCTCGTTCACCTCTCATTCTTGGCGAGCCAATCTAAATTCGCTGGTGACAGGTAGCTTTGTAGAGACGTTTGTTGCATAGACCAACTTTTGTTTACAAACAAACCGGAGCACCCCGAGTGGACGCCACCGGCGCCGTGCATGCGCGATTGAGTGTGGGCAAGAAGCTCGCCTTCGCCCATAAACAAACCATTGGAAAGCGATGTTGTCGGAGTCGGTGTGAGTTCCTGTGCTCTTTTTTGCTTTGGAATTGTTGATCTCACGTCTTTCTGACAATATCTGATTACCTTAGCGGCCTCAGCGAAATTAACGAGGCTCGTTACACCGCAAAATTTCGCGTGAAGAATGTGACATGCCGCGATTCATTCCGCGTAGACGCCGCAGAATGGGCGTTAAAGCCTGATTCGTATGGTGAGATTGTGCTTTCTATTTTCAGTCGCCGCGTCACTCGGGATGCAAGAGTTTGTGTGAACCGTTGCTGAAATGGCCGACCTCGATACTGAAAATCGCAAGCAGAATCGGACCAAGTGAATCGGGCATAGCAAGTCGGTGGTGGACACATGGTAACAATGATCAACATTTCATTGTATGTCATGTTTACACAAAGCCTACTTACCCCAACCAACCTTGAAACGTAAACGTTTTTTGAAGTCTCAACTTCCTATCGCAATTACCGGGTCAACCTTTTGTCTACGGGCCACTGTCGTTTGAACGAGCAGACCGCAACAAGCAGGAACGTTTCAAAGAGCAGACGACAGTTCGAACAATCAGGCGGCCGTTTGAACTTGAAGACGCACTGAATGTAGTCCGCAGGTGGTCCGCACAACTTGGTGATTTTCCAGCGTTCATGCTGGAACAAAACAAATGAATCTGACGACCGGAAGTTACCGTGAAATCAAACCAAAGTGCTTCGCACGCAAGCAATCGAGGTCCGATGGCGTCTGGTTTTCCTTTTTCACGGCACCTATCTACGTTCTCGGACGAACCGAACAGGAGGAAAACACACGAAAACTAACCTTCAAACCGTTCCAGACTCTTTTGACACAGGCCCACTCGTGGCGTTTTGACGAGAAAGCAGGTTTTTGTCTGATTTCTTCCAAAACAACACAGGAATGCACGTCCCGCATGGTGACTTCTGGTGACTTCCGCCTGGTCCTAGAGAGGCCCCTGGTTCGATACCAAGACCAGGCGGATTTTTTCAGTCAGGCACCTGTCACCTAGCTGTGTTTGAGATTTGTGTTTGTCCTTTGTTCCCCTTGTTCCCCTTCTTCAGGGACTATTATCGTCTTTCTGTAGCTCGTTTCTTATTTGTCTGCAGGCTCCTCCCCGCGGTTCATCTGTACCCTGTCGCACAGGCTGTCAACCACAATGAAACGAATTTTAGAAAACTATCGCTCCCCGAGAAAATCTGTTTAGCTCTTCTTACTTCATTGTAGATCAAACGTTATGCACAAGCCTTAGCACTACCACCCTCAGTTTTTCACCGACATATTTGAGTCTGTTCCCCGGAGCTACAACGAGCCGATGTTCCCTCGAATGTTCATGTTCTTTGCCATCGAACTAAATATTCACTTGTTTCCAAGTTCACTGAAACGTCCGAGCAACCGTAGTGCTCGAGTTGTAGCGTCGTTGTTTTTCCCGCGGCCGCACTGGGACCACCTCGTGAACGCAGACGGTTCATCCGTTCACGAAGACGAAGAAGCGTACGACGACGAAGCAGACGACAAAACGATTCTAAAGCGATAAGACGGCTGGAACTGATTCTCTGAACTCGCTGACAAACTAAGGCACCACAAGCAACGCAATCTCATGAAGTACAGACATGCGGGAAATTCCAAACTGATACCAAGGTGTCTCAAACAAGGATAGACGATGATGTAGGGTACGCGAACCCCAACCCTAGTCCGAGGCTAGTCGGTTGAGTTGACCTTCACGTATGATATCCAAAGAAATGCCAAAACTGCATCTGTTTACTTTATATTTTCGCTACGCCATGAACAGAATAAAAAAGCGTATAAAGTATCATTTGAAGCTTCACGCTGCACCACCCACAAAAAGAAAATACGAAAACATTATAGAAATTAAACATATTAAAATTAATATTAAACAAACATCGTAATACCTCTGGACGACAATCCTATAAAACGCTAAACTGGTGGATAAGCTGGAAGAAAACAGTGACGCAGCCGACAACGAATAGACGGCAACTATGCGATTACTGTGATGGGAAATTTGCGACGTTATTATCTCCCACTTCAAAGTAAGTTTCCAGGAATTTTTTTTTTCTTTTTTGTTACAATTTGAGATTATTGTTTTCTGCTTTACATTTTGGACCATTTTTTTCCGATACATTTTTTTCCAATGCCTTTTTTTTTTTTTGGGGGGGGGGGGGGGCTTTTTTACTTTACATTATTTCTTTTCACACGTTTACACCGAGACACTTCAATCTATTATTGATCGGTAAAAAAAAAGTATTACGACTAAAGGTTTAATCGATTAATCTTAATCTTAAATAATCACAACTGCCCAGCCCAAGTCTCGATTTTTGGGAATTTCATAACAAGAACATCGATAAATGTGCGCCGAAGTGCTATTTTGACGCATTTGCAGAAGAGAATTAACGCCGAAAAGTCAACTAGCTCATACTTATCCTGGCAGGATGCGCGATCACGACGGCTCAAACTGTATCTGGACATTTCATCAAACGCCGTTTCATCGAACGCCGTTTCAACGAACGCATTTCACCGAACGCCATTTCAGCGAACACCGCCTTGTTGAACAGTAGGTGCTATGGATCTAAAAAATAGTTTTCTTTCAACACCGGAACGACCTCAATGTTATAATGATAATTGTAATTCATACGCTTTCTGTTCTGGCGGACTGGGGAACTTTCGACAGCCACAGAATAGGAAAGGCATGACGTGTCTTGAGGAGGCCCTGCTTACAGCGCGGGCTCCATGCCTTCCGCCGTGCTTTGACAGCGCGCGCTCTCGACGTGACCGAGACGAAGAAGCACTGTCGAAGGTACTGAGCTCAGGATTATTAAGTTAATTTTTTTCGGCTACTTCTTCCATTTCTTTTTTTATAAACTGTAACTGATTTAATGTGGCCCACAAGAAAAAAGCACACTGACTTAATTTTTTTTTTTTTTTAACGGTGATTATTTGGTACAGTGACAAAGGTGTTTTCCGTCGAGGGCGTATCCTAATCTTCAAAAAAAAAAAAAGAAGGCGCGTGTTTTTTTTGTTTTTTTGTTGTGTTTTTTTTTGGAAATCGGCAGACCCGACAATCTCGCAAACATTAATTTGGTGAAAATTCTTTTTTTTTTTTTCTTGTGTTGGGGCGTTTGCGTTTCTTATTTTGTCACTCTCAAGGATGGTACGTACCGTATTTTCGGGGTTATAGTCCGCTGACGATACATGTTTAAAAGTTGCAATTTTACTCCGTGCGGACTATCTGCGAATCCAAATTGTTTTTTTTTTTTTTCTTAAGCATGCTTTGTGTTTTAATAAAGCATGCTTTCTTCGAAGCGTTCTGGGTATGAGAGTTGATTTTTTGTGCGGACTATGTAAGGCATGCGGACTATCTAAGCAAAAACTTTTTAGTTTTGACCCCAAGTTTACTTTTTCGGACCATACACCGGGTTTGAACTATAGTCCGGAAAATACGGTACATTAACAAAAAGCCAAGTCTCAGGAGAAAAACAACAACAACAATCTACAGTGCTCAGCAACTAGCCGTGTGTGTGTTTTCTTTGGTGATTTGTTTAAAAGTAGGATGCTGCGAGACATCTCAGTGGTGCGGCGTATATTGGGGCAAGGTGCAATACACTGCGTTTCGTCCCAACATAAACCACACTTCCCACATAACGGCTTTCCACATTGCAAACGAAGACAGAGAGGCCATGCGCTTCGAGCCTCGCAGCGGTCGATATATCCGCTGTACGCGGGGAAAAAAAAATCGAATTTTGGCGGGCAATTGCCGGTGGTGCCTGTCGAATTTTAGAGGAAGAAACTGCTTCAGGCCCCATCCAGAAGAAAGCGACTCCCGGAGCCTCAGGCGCAAAACTATCAGGGAAGAAAAACCAAAAAATCAAAACAGAGCCAATATGGCGCCCTTGAAGCATAGCAGACGACGAAAACCCGGTAGCCCGGGTGAGGCCGGTGGCGGTGGAAGCGACCAGCACAGCCATCTGTTCCTTTCCTACGACGCAGGAAACGAGGCACCCTCTCCCCACTCTTTCTCCTTTCTCTTTTTCCTATCTCTCCCCCCGTTGGCAGTGATGTCCACTGCCAGTGAGAAGCTGAGAGAGCCCCCCACGTCCCCTATTTGTCTGTCGCTCCGTCTTTTTATCTCTGCTTCCCTCTTTCACCGCCTCGCCAAAGCTGCACGCTCTCTCTCTCTCTCCTTGTCTCGCGCAGACATTGTCTTTCGTTCCCCTCTGGCTAGCCTTGGCCCTGAGTGGTGCCCAACCCAGTTTGGATGATCATTCTTCAAGGAGCCGGATTGCTTTTGTTGTGCTCCCTTGCGGACGGGGGGGCTTTGCCTGAGTGCCTGCCTGCTTCCATCGTAGCCAGCGTCCTGCCCGCTGGTCTGACCTGAAGCACCCGCGCTGCAAAAACAAATACATAAAAAAAAACATTCGTTTTTTATTATTATTTTTTTCAAGTAAGGCTGAGAGGTGTGTCTATTTGTGTACGGGCGCGAGTATAAACGCTTTGACGGTGTGATTAGGTGTGTGCGTTCGGTTCTAATTGCCTGTAAATAAGCGCCCCCCCCCCCCCCAACATAAAAAAAAAAGCGGCGCTTTTGGCGTTTTGGTACACGTATGTGTGCGCGCGCACACTTGTTCTTGCGTCGAAAATTACACTTCCGCTCAATTAACACGCATGTCACATGTGTTTCGCGGAAACACATGTCCGCCCATGTCCGGACCCAGTCCGCCCATACGTCTGTGTTTAGAGTTTCGCCGAGTGTTCGGTGCGATACATGCTTCCTTATGACATGACCATTTCACATTCGCCACCTAGCGGGACTCCTTTTTTTAAATTTCTTACGTAATTTATGCACCTACTCAACTCTCTGACGTCACACCACTCGCTGCGGTCGGCATTGCGCATGCGCAGACACTTAGTCTCTCGTGATTTTGTTTTCTGCTCGCGCGCAAGTCCCCCGCACCTCGTGCGGGAAAACAGCGTTTCGGTGCGTACAACCGGCGCAGCACGAATGTGATATCACGGAATACATTAATTAAAGTAATTAACCGGGTCAAAAAAAAAAAATTGTAAGCCAAAGACAGTTCGAAATAAAAAGAATGGGACAAGAACGGTACGACGAATACGCTAGGCCATGGTTCTCTACAAATGAACAGGTTTTGCGCATTCACTGCAAAGAACTCAGTTGCACCGTATAGAGCAGTTCGTGAACAATGCACTGTGTTGGCATCACAAAAAAAAAAGAAGATGAAAGGATGAACCAATGTTTAGACCTTGTAAACAATTGTAAAAAACGTTAAAAAAAATTAAAAGAGAGAGAGAGCATAGAGCAGAGGTTACACTGCTTCAAGTCGGGCAGCAGAGAGACAGTGTCTGTTCCTCGACCTCCTTCCATCATGTTGTATATATAGCAGTGCGGCAGAGAGATAGAGAGAGAGAGAGAGAGAGAGAGGCGCATGCTGGAATCCACTGAGGACGACGTCGATGCACGCGACAATTTGTTCAAATTCGGCCGTGGACAACATCTATACTCCGTTTCACACTTAGCATGCAACGCTGTCAAAGCTACTGGTGCGAGCGCGTGGCTTCATCTGTGGTTTTGTTTGCGCGAGAACGCGTGTGCAAATGATCAACGAGATCAAGCCCCATGCTCGCGCCAAAAGCTTTGACAGCGTTGCACGCTAAGTATGAAACAGAGTATAGTAAATCAAACTCCGTAACAATATACACGATAATTTTCTTTTCCAGGGTGTGTTTTGTGCTTTGTATAGTGTCGTGATCCGCTCAATACAAACTCAATTTCACGTGACGTGATACCGCACTATCACGATATAAACTTTTGAAACTTGCGCGCCATCCAGCAGCTGCGGTGATAATTATCCGAGTCCGCCATTGCTTGATCAGGAGCACTGAGCATCTATTGGACACTAGCGATGACGTCAGCGTTCGGTGAAGGCTCGGGTTCAATCACGCGCTTCGAGCCAGAGCAATATGGCGACCGCCAGTGTTGCTCGATGAACTTCTCAAAAGGGTATAATTGAGGCGGTATGCAACTTCTGATCTCACAATTTCCCCGCTAAATTTAGCGAGAATTTTTTTTAAAGTTAAATTATGCTGAGAAGTTGTGACGTCAGAGGTGACGTCGCGCGGGCAGCAGAGCGCCTCGGCCGCTGTGTTCATCCGCAGGGCACGGCAATTTCTTAAACGGAATGCATTTTATCGACCGTATTCTACGAGCAAACCGTCACGAAGGGCTGTGGTAACACGTGACCCCTGACGTCATATCTGATACGGGGACGTCACGAAATGCCATGATGTCGTGTGATGTCATGTGACTTCATGACGTCACACACAACACACACACACAAACATAGCGTACGTGCGTTGCAGATCAGCCACAACTCATGCTCTGCTCCGGTCTTTGTCAAAATGATGGAGCTGATGCATTTTTTTTTAATAATGCGACATTGCGCGAAGTTTATGGTGTCATTCGATTCTGTGACTACACGATGATGTGACATCACCACGGCACGTGACGCCTCACACTCGCTCACACATGCGCATGTGCCCGGTTCATCCTCCGCTCCACGGTCTTCGTCAGCATGATCAAGCTATAAAATCACAAACAGCACTAAAAAAAAAAAAGAACAGAACAAAAACATGGCGAAGTCTATTATATGGTAACGCTTCTTGCTTTGTAATTCGTTGGTTCTTCATCGCGCCTATCAGCTAATATATCATTGGATGTGAAGCTATAATAAGATGCTTGGAACTATAGACGCGGCCCGCTTTTCTTACGATGTCACTGAATATAATGTATTTAAAAAAAAAAATACAAACTTTTTTCTTGAGCGAAGGTAAGGGTGAGGGAGAGAGAAAGGGTAACGCTGTAAAGGTCTATCACCCGTTCACGGAGAGATCCTCGGTCCCGAAACAGGCTCGACTCGTTTACAGGGCCGATTACAAAAATGAATAAGTACCGGCGCCGAACGCCGCCCAAGACGGAGCACGAAGAAAAACGACAGTGCATGCAGGGAAGGGCCAACCCCGTAATCGGCGCTGTATTGTTCCGCCATTTTTAGTTCATATATTTATCTTTTGTATGGCCGCGATGCTCGCGAGATTAAACTCGTCTGCAACGTCATCTCTCTCTCTCTCTCTTTCTTTCTGTAAAATTGTTTTGATGAAGAGAAAATATTGTTTTATAAAGTTTCGGCACTTGTATTTTTATTGCACATCAATTACCTCTTATCGTAAAAAAAGAGAGAAAAGTACACGTTTTAACGCACAAAAAACGTTGTTGTTCCCCCACTGCCAACCAAATCATGTTCAGAAACAATATACTCCGCACCGCACCAACTACCCGCAAAACTATTTTTTTTCCTCTCGTAAGACGACAACGATTATGCGGTCCTCATCCTATCTACGAAAGCAGCCGAGCTAACCAATCAAACAGACTTGCACGGTACCCATCGCAAGCAATCTAATTACTCGTAATAGATAAATTTTCGGTGTAAATGTGTAACCATTTCATTACATTTATCAGGAAGTGATCCCCAAAAGTAATCTGATGGCTTTTGGAAGTACAAAAATTACTCGTAACCGTTAGTATCCCCCGTCTTTTCCAATGGCGTCCTTGGCTTGTACAGGTTTGCTACTAAGGACTTCTCCTAGCCTCCGACGGGTTTACTAAAGTCGGTGGATTAAGATTAGTAGTTGATAATTCGGCGTTTCTAATCCAATATTAAACAAAGTACGACAACCACTTTTTTTTTGTTCTTTTTTAAGGCGGCAGAGAAATCTAGTAAGCAGGCGAGCTGGTTTAGGTTTCACATCGTTAAGACCGGAGACGACGGAAAGAATGAGGACAGGACACACGTCTCAACAGACTTGTATCCTGTCCCCATTCTTTCCGTCGTCTCCGGTTTAGAGATGCAGAAAAATTCGTTATTTCGAAAATCCCAAGTAGTCAGAAAAACAACTTCCACCGTTTTTTGTTTTTTTTCGATTTTTTTTTTTTAAGCAACAGTCAGTTATTTATATTTCGGGTAATAATGTAATCTAATTGAACAACTTTTAACCAAGAGTTTTAGTAGATCGTTCCGATACCTCCGATAGCCCCGATAACAATACTATGCATGCGTAAGGGAGGCGGTGACGGAGTATCGGGTATCGTTATCGGAGTCATGGGAACGATCTACTAAAACTCTCTTATAATGATAATTGTGATCGATTACTTTTTTTTTTTTTGTTCGAGTAGCGTGTTCAAAACTGAATCAAACAAGCCCGTCGTTGGTTCACACTAATAAAAGCGCCAGAAAACGGGACAAGAAAGCCGAGAGAAACAAAACCGCGCTCGCCTTTCTTATCCCGTTTCCTCGCGCTTCTATTTTTTCGCAGAAAGCAAAGCACCAACTAGTCCACCCTTCCATTCCATTGCCAAAACCGCGCATGCGCGGTATTCTTTTTTTTTTTTTTTTTTTTTTTTTTAACCCGGCTAATAGAGCTTAGAGCCTCTCTACCCCTCTTTCACAAACTCTCCTTTCGTAATTTTGTTTTCTCAATTTTACGTGTTTTATTTTTTTTATTTTTACGCCCACCCCACTTTTTTGCGGTCGTCCCGTGTTCTCGCAGATGTCCGAGCGCAGCAAATTATCCACTAACGATTTAACGCGTGTGTCCTTGCCTCGCCTATTGTTAAACCCTTCGCTGCGATAGCCTTCGCTTTTGTCGAAAAGGACGGGTTTTCTTTTCGCTTTTTTTTCCCCCCCTTTTTACTTGTCACTTTTCCGACACCGTCGCTTTCTATTCCTGGGTTTGCGGGGCTCGTGGTGGGGAGAAGTTAGAAAAGCTTTCGCGAACGCCGCGTTAACGAGATTTCCCATTACAATAACGGCGATCACATGTGTGACTCGTGACTCGATGAGATTCTCGCTTTCAACGCGTTGGTGACAGTGAGCTCTCCCACGAGGTTTGCTTCGCGTCGGCCGAAGTTCACAAATAGCGGAGAACATGCAAAACACCTTCAAAATCTAAAAAAAAAAAAAAAAAAAAAAAAAAAAAAAAAAAAAACGAAACTTGTTGGAACAAAAAAGTGGGCAGAAGTGGCCAGGTGCTAAGTCACCGGATCTTGGGCAGGTAGCTCCATCGCCTTCCCTGCCTGCTAGCCGAACACAAACAAATACTAACACACGGATGACCAAAACCTTGCGAGGCGATTGGCTAATCGGTCTCCGTTGCTATGGCAACAGCCATTTCGGCCCCTTCAAGGATTCGAAGCTTCGAAGGCGTCGTAAACAATCCAGTCGCACCAAGATCACCAGGTAGCTTCACCGCACTGAAGGCGTTCCTCGCTACGTCTTTTGGCACTGCGTATGCGAACAACTTATCAATCATGACCATCTCCGCGTGTCTCTTACAATTATGTTCTGGTTCTCGCGTATTTCAAAACAGGCAAATTATTTTTCCATGCCACCAAGCACCGACACCGCGCAGTGGTGGATCCCACAAAAAGAAAGGGGGGGGGGGGGGGGGGGGGCGGCGGCGGCCGCCCCCCCCCCCCCCCCAGACAATGTCGACCCCCCCCCCCTTCTTGGAGGGCAATTTGACATGAACAATAATAATAATAATAATAATAATGCTTTATTTCCATCCTTTATGATGGTGGGGCCCAAGAAAAAAAAGCTGCAGTAAGCAGCTTGACGAGTCCCTGGGCCCCTACAATGGACAGCGGAAGCATGCGGGAAAACAAACAAAAAACAACATAATAACGTGCTAGAGGCAATGATGTTACAAATCAGTACACAAAACTAAAAGCACCTTTTGCAAATGTTAAGAGAGAAAAGGATCATGTACAAGCATATAATAAGCGCAAGTCTCTAAAGGTTAGATTTTCTAGATCAATGTTATCGCTGTTAAGGTTGTTTAACAAATGCGGGAGTGTGGAGCTTAACATTTGAGAGCCATAATTTGTTCGCTGCGTGACCATCTTCCATTTCTCTGGGTTACGGGTAGGATACGGAGGAGAAGCTTTCCTCAGCGACGCAAGGTTTTCCAAAAGACATGTACCTCTTATTTTTTCACTTTTATGACTAGTAGAAAGCCGATACTGATATAAATTGTGACTAGTGATTATTTTAAAGTTCTTAAATAAATCAGCGGCATGAAAGTCGCGTGGCACGTTACATATATATCTCAATATTTTCTTTTGCAACATAAAAAGTTTATCAATATTGGTAAATGTTGACGTTCCCCAAACAAGGTGGCAATACGTTAAGTGGGAGAAAAATAATGATTTATGAAGCAATAATTTAACATCTGTTGGTAACACAGATCTGTATCGATTTATAATACCCACTACTCGAGCTAACTTTGGGATAAGATAATTTATATGGTTATCCCAAGACATACCCTCACTAAAAATGACTCCAAGAGTTTTAAAACAACTAACAATTTCGATTGGAGTAGAGCTAAAAGTGAGCACTTTAGACAGCACCACAGGCTTGTTTTTTGGACGAAAAATCACAGCTTTTGTTTTATGAATATTGATTTTCAAGGAGTTGCTATCTTCCCAACTTTTGGCACTGCGTATGCGAACAACTTATCAATCATGCCCATCTCCGCGTGTCTCTTACAATTATGTTCTGGTTCTCGCGTATTTCAAAACAGGCAAATTATTTTTCCATGCCTCCAAGCACCGACACCGCGCAGTGGTGGATCCACAAAAAGAGGGGGGGGGGGGGGGCGGCGGCGGCCGCCCCCCCCCCCCCCCAGACAATGTCGACCCCCCCCCCCCCCCTTCTTGGAGGGCAATTTGACATGTCGACCCCCCCTCCCCCCACCCCCCGCTGCACACGACAGAATGGGAGAATAGTATCCTTACAAATTTTCCGCCCCCCCCCCCCCACCCCCCCCCCCCCCCCCCCCCCCCAAACGGAGTTCTGGATCCGCCCAACACCTCCTAGAGAAGAAGGCCAGAGCGCTCTGAGAGGTTACGTCACAATGGCGGAGGAAGGAAGTCCATGGCGCAACTACGTGAGAATACGCTATCGACGTGAAAAAAATGTACGTCGGCGCGGTGGTGTTCATGCGCGTTTATCCGGCATTAATATACGTTTTAAAGGCGCAGTCTTATACAATTTATTATATATATGATATAAACGTAATATACAACGCGTTACCAAGGTTGAGAGTACCAAATTTATATTTATGAGTATCCCCGTAACCGCGGGACTACGTGCAGTTCCGCAGCACCCCACACTTTTCGAAAGGACCGGCTGCAGTGCTGCCAATGCCACATGGCTCCGATTCTGGTAAATTTACGTTGTGTGTGAGCTGCTGACTGTCTGAAAAGGAACGCTGAGACATCTCAGAAGGGAAGGAAACCGAAAAGAAATCCAGTCATTGTCGCAGGGAGCGCACACGAGCAAGAGATGGGTCGACAACGTCAAGCCTTTCGTCGCCGCTGCTCTCTTGTATGGTACTTTTGAGACTTGTTTCCCGTCGTATTTCTGTCATCACCGTAGTCTCGGGTAGTTTTTTTTTTGTGTTCGCTTGATACTACGGCATTTACGTGGATTCGTGAAACAAGTCCTGCTTCGGTTTGAGTGACATGTGTGACAACTAGCCAACGAAGACTGGTCGATTAATCGATAGACCTCTCTCTCGATAGAGAGAGGCTTCTTGGAGTTTGTGTTCAAATGTGTACGTCACGGATATTGTGGGACCTATGGATACGATCGACAGGTGAGAAACAACTTATTTACGGGCTTTCTTGGTCATGTAGGACGCAAGTAAGATGCTGCAATCGTTTCTTTTTTTAATCGCATGATAGATTGCAATTTTGTTCTTTGTCATGATTCGTGTGCAGTTGCGTCGACATTTGTAAATATGCGCGCTAATCTAGTTTTCACTGGAAGGTGAAAAACAAGTTTGTGTGATTATTGAAAGTGCGTTGTTCGTGGTTCTGTGTTTATTTTTACTAAAGTTATTTTATTGCCTTTTCCGCGTTTATACTAGAATCTTAACTGTATTAAGGTAATAGTATTATTATATACAAAATAAGTTATGTTTTGTTCTAAGGCAGCTCGAGCCCCATAGGGAGAAGTAAATTAGAAGACTAAGTAGTAAGTTTAGTACCCCTGCCACACGGAAAAGTTAATATATTTTCATCCGGTAATATAGGTTTTAATCAGCTCGCGGTCTTGAGTGATTATACGAGCGCCGCAAGCGGATTTGTCGACCCCATAATGTCATTCGATCGAAATTACATTAATTTTGCCATGTGGCCGGGGTATGATGCAAGAATTCAGTGACTGCACGCGATAACGTCGCTTACATGATCGTGAGAAACACTTGTCTTGCCTTGTCCGCGTTGACTACGTCTACCTGATTTTTAACTGTTCTGTTTTGCTGTTTCCAAATCACTGCGTGTCTCGCCATTTTGTCGAACTATATCTGTATAAAATATGCATTCCTACAACAATAATTGCATGACTCAATGTTTTCGACCTAAAACAATCACATTTTCTATAGACGTCTTGTACGCATACCTCGTGCCATTTCGTACCGATTATTTAGCGGTGTAATATTTTGCTCGTGTAATAAAATGTTTTCTAGACCCGTTGCTATCTGCAGCTTTCATTTTAGCTAATACGACACGCGTATGTGACTAAAAACGCGTTACGACGGTCGATCTACGTGCGTTGCATTCGCTTCGACGCGCGCCCCCAATGGCCTTCCTTTGCGACGTCACGAGAAGAGCGCTACGGCCTTGTCTTCTAGGAGGTGTTGATCCGCCCCTGACACCGCGTCTGGTGGTGGTACGAAGATGAACGCTTGTTTTGCCGGTCTGTGCATAGCGAAATCTCGGTATGCACGAAACGCCTCCATGAAGCTGCCCGTCACAAGCGAATTTAGATCGGCTCATGGAGAGGTCAAGGAGAAATTGCTCATTTCATGAACCAAAATGGCGAGCAGACGGTGAACGTGGCGCCACTTTCCCACGATCCAGTTACTTCATTTTCGCCATTTTTGCTCATGGATTGAGCGATTCCGCCGCGAGCTAGTTTACGTACGCACCGCGTAGTGTCACTCACGTGTGCAACACGCGGAAGCGTGTACAAGCGAAATACACGAACCGACAAAATCGGCCGTAATTGTAATTCCGAGCACGGCTGTAATAATCCAACAGAACACATTAAAGTTGTTGTTTTTTTCTTCTTTATTTTTTTGTAAGTAGAGAGAGGGGAGTGGTTAGCTTCTTCCACAAGAGAATGACGTCACGAGCCTGCCCGAAATCAACGGTCTCCCCCGGCTGGCGTGCAAAGCGAGCGACGACCGGACGGCAGGGCTCAACGCCACTCAACAACCCAGACTCGAACAAAAGGGTGGCTGACGCGTAAAAAGACAAAAAGACAAAAAAAAAAAAAAAATAAAAAAAAAAACACAGCACCGATGCAAGATATAGTAATAACGATGCGAATAAAAAGAAAGTATCCCCGTCCCCCATCCCCTTGGCACAAATACAATATAGACATAAAGAAATTGAGGAGGAAAAAAAAAACGAAAAATAGGGGGGGGGGGGGGGCAGCGCCACGCGCGATCTTGCATATCATTAGGGATTAGTAGCACGTGCAGGCGCTGGGGGTTCTCTTTTCATAGGGAAAGGAAAGAGAAAAGATAGAAAAAATTGCCGGGAGAAAGCATGTGAGAAGGTACGTGTTAGGGGAGAGGGGGACAAAGGCCTGGGAGAAAAACAACGAAGTACTGAGAGAGCGTTTCGGAAGAGAAAGGGAGAGCGAGCAGAGAGAGGTGTTTCGCGAAACACGTTTCCCGGCGCATGCTTATTATGTATATATATTTTTTTGCGTGTGTGTGTATTTGCGCGGAGGTCTGGCTTGACTGACTGCTTCTCCGTCAGGCTTGGTGTCCCCTCAAAGTCCCAGCCGACCTGGTTTCGCGGGCAACGAATTCGTTCGCTCTTTTTACTGATCATACCGCCGTCCTCAGAAAAAGAAGATTTTGCTGTACTTGTTTTCACCCAGAAAGCAAGTTTTGCGCATTGCTCATACGCCGCATGAAGTACTTCTAACAAGATATGGTTGTCCGAAGAAGAAACGATGTTTTTGGCGCCTGAGACGATTACTCTTGATAAGATAACACCTTTCTAATCTCAAGTGCGCGTAACTATACCTTAATTCTCCACATCAAGGGGAAAATTAGTAATGCTCCATGAGGACCCGGACTTTTTTTTACTGCGGTTCTTGAGGTGGGGGGGGGGGGGGGGGGGGGGGGGGGGAGGAGGACAAGTATAGACGTGGTGAAAGGAGAAACTTACGGCACTTTGTGATCACAGAAAGTACTACATATTGCGACATTACAGAAGCAAACAAAGGGTAAAAGATTTGTTTTTAATTGAAAGACTCACCAAGACTACCAGTGTGGTGGGAAGTGCTCACTGTGGGTACAACTTAAGCGGTAATTTTTGATGCGCTCTTTGATGTTGTTTTGTTGGTTATGTTGTTTCGTTAAATTTTGATGACTTCTCTGGTGTTGTTTTGTTGGCGATGTTGTTTCGCAAATTTTGATGATTTCTCTGGTGTTGTTTTGTTGGCGATGTTGTTTCGCAAATTTTGATGACTTCTCTGATGTTGTTTTGCTTGTTGCTCGCAAAGCAGTCAAAAGGATTAGCAGGGCCTCGTCAGGCAGTGCAAACATGCCTTTTGCCTTTCTTAAGTCTGAAAAAAAAAAAAAAAAGAACACAGTCGACGTGAAATGCGAAAAGAGCCAATGTCGTGATCGTGCAAAGAGCCAATGTCGTGATCGTGCAAAGAGCCAATGTCGTGATCGTGCAAAAAGTAACCGCAATATGGACGGTTTTTTTTTTTTTTCTTTTAGAGACGAGCTGATTGTTAGTTGATTTTCTCTCTATCTTTGCGAATAGCGGCGGTCTACAAACGCGAGAGTGCAGCTTTGGCATATGCTTTCACTGCACGAGAGTTCCTCGAACCAAAATGCGTACAAAAGCAATGTATAGGCTGTTCCCAAAGAAAATGGACAGGACTTTAATTTCACCACAAAAATAAACTCCGCGTCAGCAAACGCTTATTCTCCGCCCGAAAGTAGCGCTAGAGGTCCAAACTAGATGCCAAAGTTTCAGCACAAACCTATATTTTATTCAAAAGTTTAAACGCATTTTTCAAAACTTAAAAAAGAAAAAGTTGCTTTTTTTTGCTTACAATGTGCGTAGAAACGAAAGATATAGTTGGTTTCAGCTTCGGTCCCAGGGTGGCCGATGTTATGAACCGAAGGGCCAATCAAACAACGGAAGAGGCCCGACATCATATGGCGTGCTCTCTGCAGTTGATAGGACCAGCCGGTATTCGCCGTCTCTCTGTGCGCTGCTTCTCCACCGGCTAGTCAAGCGCAGAGAGCACGCCATGACGTTACGCTTTTTACGCTGTTTGACTGGCCCTTCGGCTCATAACATTGTCCGCGCTCAGACCTAAGCTGAAACGAAGTATAGCATGATCGCGCAGTGCGAGTGAATTGGCGCCGTCAGGTACCTGAGGACGGAGGTGCGACGGTGGTCAATTCACATAGCCGTCGTGGTTGGCGCCGTAGATGCCACTGACGACTGCCACCAGTGATCCATGAAGTAAGTAGGTAAGCGCGGTGGAAGTTTCTAAAACAATCCAGGATTACGCGTAACAACTGGAACCGCCAAAGTAGGACTTTGCATAACGCGAGTAACATTTGAATAGAGTAGATCGTTGGGCGAGTTGGGTTTGGAACTTGGAATACATTTTAGCGCTCAAAAACAACGACAATAAGATGAGAATCAGACACCGCAGTATACGCTCTGTGGTGTCTGATTCTCGTGTTTTTGTCCTTGTTTTTGAGCGCTAAAATGTATTCCAATTTCCAAGTAACGTTTGAAAACCAGTCTGTCAAGCAGACGACACGATGATTCGCCCTTCGGTGCCCAATTCTTGGCGGGACGCCAGGGCGCTTGTCTTCGCTCGCTTCGTGCGGCACGGTCGGCGAAGTTGAGCTTGAGTCCCGACTTTCCTCTCCTCGCGGGAAGAAAGGAGAGAAATAAGTTTTTTTTTGTTTTGTTCTTTTCCATTTATTCGTGCGCGCGGTGACGACGAGCGGCGATAACCAAACATTTGCAAAGTGTCGCTTATAAAGCTATCGCTTTAAAATGGGGCCCATTTTCGCCCCGTTTTCGGTTTCTGGCGCCCATAGAGTTCCATGTATTCGAGAACTCCGTCGGCCACCAATTTCCCACTGAAAGTTTTGGAACATCGCTTATAACTTTTGAATAAGATATCGGTTCGTGCTGAAACTTTGGCATCTAGTTCGTACCCTCTAGCGCTACCTTTTGGCTAACAATGAACGTTCGGCGATACGTAGCTTACATTTTGCTGCTAAAAAAAAAAAAAAAAGTTTTTTTTTTCTTTTTTTTTTTTTGGGGGGGGGGGGGAGGAACACCTTGGAGATCACGTTTGTAACCTTCCTTCTGCTTCATGTTAGCTTGAGAACGACAGGGAGGTGTTTCAGCTGCCTCGCCTGCACAGGGAGGTTCCTGCCTTCGATGGTGCTTCGCTAAAAAAAAAAAATTGGGGGGGGGGGGGGAGAGGGACATCTTGTAGACTTGTAGATTACGTTTGTAACTTTCCTTCTGCTTCATGTTAGGTCGAGAACGACAGGGGGGGTGTTTCAGCTGCCTCGCCTGTACAGGTGCCTTCGATGGTGCTTCGGCGTCTCGCGAGCTTCGAACGCGCACGTACAGCCGAAGCACGGCGGAAGACAAGGAGCGCTTACTGGAGGCGGGGCCTCCGAAAGCGACAACCTGTCGTACTCGCCCTATATCATGCAGACGAGACGAAGCGTGCGTATACCAGTGTTAGAGAGGACCATTCTTCATGTTGGGTCAATCAAATCAAGCTCGCGATCTGCCGAGACTGAAATATATCGGAAGGAAGAGATATCGATCGAACTCGATCGAACTCGGACGCGACAGATTAAACTTCGAAGTGAGTTTTGCAATGCGTGTCCGCATTGTGTAAGCACGCATATACGAAAAAAAAAAAAAAAAAAAAAAAAATGTACGCTTTCATCGATTGCGTGCGTGCGGTCCCGCCTGACGCGTTCTGCCCGGAACGGATTCTAAAAGTATATCCATGCTGCAGGCATTACGAAACTTGCCGTAGCCGCGCGCATGTCGAAATGTTCCGCAATAAAACCGGAAGACTCCGATGTAATGGACTGCGGAAAACAACTGCCGTAATGCGTTTTCCTGACCGTTACGCAATGGTACAGGTCAAAACTATTCGAAAGATACATTTTCCCGTCTTCCACTTCAGTAACGATTGATGTAAGGCCATCGAATTGTACTTTACGTACCTTTATCTCCCAGGGTTTTGGCTGAGTTTTGGACTGGGGATATGTCGGAGTCTCGAGGGCCGGAAAATAAATAACCGGATATAAGCGACGAAGAACTACATCGACAGCCATTTAAAGACGTTATTACAAATTACAAGAAAAATAAAGAAAGAACTAAGGTGAATAAATACATATATTTTATTTTAACTTAGCTAATTATGACATTAAAAAAAATTTGACTCACAAAATACACCACACATAAATCGAGATAAACAGAAGATTTGCCATATTGGCAAGGAGCAGTAAAACCAGAAAATTCAATTGTCATCGATTATCGTTGTCTCTGGTCTAGAAACCGATCGTGTCTAGCCAAGAAACTCTTGAACCGGATAGTTTTAAGCAGTACATCGTTATAAAGGGTTGTAACGTTAGAAGTGGATTGGACTGTACTATATTAGATTGGTGGAACTCACGATAAAAATGTGCAGCAGTTATGATACGAGACACTTAGCACAATGTGTACATAAGACCCCAAGGAATTTCAACGCAGTTAAAGCGACATATCACGAAAGACTAACATTGGTGATCGTGGTGATGACAATATGCTATAAATAGGGCACAAAACTATCCGTGGGATATCAATGAGAGCTATCGGTGTCGCGAACTTGTGTCGAATCTCGATTTCGACATCGAACCACGAGGTTCGACTGGTTCGCCGAACCTTCAACCCTTCACTAAAGTCCGAAGAAGTTCGACTTATGGACAGTGTTGCCCGGCTTCTACAAGAATATTCCGCAATTTTGGGAAACAAATAATTTAGAAAGTAGTTCGTTTTATATATTATAAGATGGGGGGGGGGGGGAGGGGGGGGGGTTACCAATGTTTACACCATATAAAGGCGAATAAATGCGCTTTTAATGTTTTCGTTAGTTTGTAATGTGAGCCTGTGATGCCAATACACCCAACAAATATTGCACTCTTCCTCTGCCAAATAAATAAAACTGGTTCTTGTTCTTTTTTTTTTAATTTTCGCGCATGAGCACAAAAGTCGAACTTCAGTCGAACTTTTGTCGAACATCCCGTTAAAAGGTCGAAAAAGTCGAACTTGGTAGAACTCGAACCTGGGCAGGTTCGCGACATCCCTAATCAGAACGGATACGATTCGTCTGCTGCACGTTGCGGCGCGGTTTCTTCACGTACGCTCATTTTTTACGCCGCTAAGCAGCGGGCCTACGAAAGGTGGGTCCGTGGCCTGGTCGGAAGTTTTCGGCGGGTCGGGGTTTGGAGACCCCTATTTTAAAACACCAAAAATACAACTTTTTTTTGTTGTTGTTTGTTTTAAGACGCTATTTTGGTTTTTATGACGTGCCTGACCAAGGGCGGGTTCGGATACTTGGCGAGGCGGTTACCAGATGGCGCCAACTTTTGAAAACGTCGAAAAGGCCACGTCCCGAACTCGTTGTCCAGGGAGCTCGGGCGATGGCGTCGCACTCTGTCGCAGATCGCTTTGGCAATTCTGGAGGACGGAAAAAGCATTTCCTGCGATTTCAGATATAAAGTTTCGGATCGGGGCCGGAAAAGAAACGTTTTCCTGGCTTCTCCTTTCAAGATTCGCAATAGTAGACCCTTTTCAAAATTCTGTCGAGCAAGGAGGAATAATATGTTGGTCTTTTAGACTTTGGCTAGGTGGGGCAAGCTACCGTCCGTTACAAAAGGTATGTAGTTGTTATATCCATCCATCCGTCCATCCATCCATTGGGCACGAAGCGCATGATTGGATCCGAGTCCTCGCCGAACACTGACGCAGTCGTTGTGTCCAATACATGCTAGGTGACCAAGTAATGACGGACAAGCATTGACGCGGACTTTTGAAAAAGGGTCTATTCGGTTTGGATTCGCACATTAACGTAAAAAAAAAAGAAAAAGAAAGAAGCAAATAAGAAACAAAGCATTTGGAGTTTTTAGAATTGAGCTCTATGTTGCAGAAAATACCTGCAACCGGGACTTTCATACACGCAATCAAAGCTGGACGCTGGAGAGGAGAGAGTCCTCTCTCCAGCGTTTCGTCTGCTTCCTCCTCCCGGGCCTTCCTTTCCCTCTCCCTACTACACGGACAGAGACACTGATACGATCCCCAGCAAGGGCACACTGCGCAACATGTTAACCAAATAGCAAAAGAAAAAAAAAGTTTTGGTAACGGACAAAAAAAATTGATGCTTAAAGCGTGGGGGACTCCGAATCACTGTCAACTGCCGCTCAAAAACGTAATAAAAAGAGTCGCTATATATATATATATATATATATATATATATATATAGCGAAACAAAACGCACAAAGACACAAAGGCAGTAAGTGAAGCTAACAAGTGCAGGGAAGAGGCACGACTGCCGTCTGCTCGTTCGCACGTAGTGCCATCTGAACATCACACTTTGTTTCCCCTTATACGACGGACCGTAGCAGACAGGACGAGCCATCTCGGCCAATCAAGGGCCGGGAACGCGTCACGTGAGCGCCCCGCGCATCGCTGTGCCCCTCTCGAAGGTCGCTTGACATCCACACGACATCCGATTAGCTGGGACGGCACGCAGCCTCCCGTGCAGTCCCTCGTGAAGTGAAACTGTTCTAATACTAACGATAATGACAGAAAACAAAACACGCAGCCCAAAGATAAAGTTGGATCAATAGCAACAATAACCGCATATAGGAAGAATCACGACGACGACATCAAAACGAAAACGGCTACAAAAGATAACAGGCGTAAAAGACGATCCAGTCGGTTGCAGGCATCGCGACGCCGCGGCCGCTGCGGCAGCGCTAGGGAGCCTTCGTGTGCGCGAAGTATCATACGCGAAGCGCGCGTGAAGGCACCCTAGGCCACGCCATTGCAGAGTTTTGACAGTTTGGAAAAGATAAGGAGGGAAAGGGGAACACTGGGGAAGATTAGAGGGGGAAAAGGAGGGGAGGGGGGCAGGAGGAAGCGCACAGAACACAATGGCCCCTCTCTCCCCGAAAACCGGCTTGATGAATGGAACAAGAAATATAAATGCGTGAAAGGCGAACGAAACGCACTTCAAAAGCGGGATGAAAATGGGAGGGGAACGCTCGTTTCAAACGGACGTCTCCCAATTTCGAAATAAAAAGCTAAAATGATAGCTAGAAATAAAACGAAAAGAAACAAATAAACCAGCTATTTCGAAATGCACACTGTTTCTAAATGGAAACACGTGAGAATTTCGATTCGTTAAGTTTGTGACGGGTTTGAGCTGTTTCTGTTTTATTTTTTTATTTTTTTATTTTTTTTTTCAGATAAAACTTTTTTGCGCAGCCGATAATGCTTCGGGAATAACGTTTTTGGATCGCGTTGAATGTTAATGAATTGCGGCGTTTTACGACGAGTTACGCATATTTTTTATTTTTTTTTTATTTTAAGGAAACTTAGTGATGTATTGAAGACAACGTTACTAGGCAAGCGAGCTGGTTGTTAATCGACATGTTAAAACGCGAGACGGAGGCAGAAAAGAAGGACAAACACGGGAGCTGCGCTTGTCCTTTTCCGCCTCCGTCTCGGGTTTTCGGTGCACAGTGATGCAATTTATGGACGGCGGAGAAAAGCTCACCGGAGAAAGAAGAAGAAGAAGAATACAACTTTATTGTCCCAGCACTGTCAGTGGGGTGACGGGTGCAGCCGTCTCATCCACCGCAGTCCTAGAAGACGGCCGAGATCTCCTGGACCTCGGCGGCTTCTTCGGCTAGCCGGGTGGCCCAGACCTGATCTTGTGGGTCTGAGCTGAGTAGTAGGGCCTCCCAATGCTCGCGGCCTTGGATTTTGCGGCCATCAATGTTCGGTGCCGCCTGAGAGCATGCCCATAAGATATGTGGCAGATCCGCCTTATTCTTACAGAATTTACACGTATTTTTAAACTGTCCCGGGTAGAACCGGCTACAGGCCACTGGGTTCGGGTACATGTTGGTTTGGAGAAGGCGCCAGGCCACTGCCTGCTGAAAAACTCACCGGAGAAAAGCTCACCGCAAAACAGGCAAATGCGGAGAAAAGCTCACTCATTTTTTTTTTAACTTAGCGGATTTTCTGTTAAACATGGCAATTTAACACAATTCGCATTCGCCACTTCATTAAAAAAAAAAAAGTCCTCTTTCTTGTAATATTTTTAAAGGTCATTAGGCATATTTACTAATTCCTCAGAAATTAGTAATCACCCATTCTGCAGATTAGTGAAGCCGCAAAAATGATATCAGAACATCGTACAACGGTAAGAAAGAAAACAATTTATTGACAACTGAGGGTGCGCCGTCGGTAGCTCTGTCAAATAAAGAGGTTTGTTCTTTGTGAGCTAATATAAATAGCGGTGTGCAAACCGTTTCAGCTCCAAATATTCTGTAGTGCCTAATAGTAAAGTAGGCATTTGTTGATGCAATCAGTGTCGGCTACGCTGTTTTCTTTCTGTTAATTTCACTAAGAAAACTTTAGTTACGAGAACAGCTTCGTCCTGTCGTGTTTGTTGTCTTCACTCCATCGTCGTCGTTTGAGCGGTTTTCATCATGTATAACGTTTACCAACTCGCCCTATTCGCTACCTTACAGAAGACTATTTCTTATATAGGTCACGAGTAACAACGGTGACAGTGTGAAGCTCTGATAGTAATGAGTGGCTCACCTTAGAAGGGCACTATCACACAAAGGCAACGTGCGGAAACACCAGCACGAACGGCTAGAAAACGTGCATGTCCGTGGAAGAAAGTAGCCTCAATATCCTACTGACTGTTTTATCCTGTTTTCAAAAGTTAATAAAAGCTTCAAATAGAATTTCAGGCACCGCGTTGTTGCGCATGAACTTTTTCATGTTATTCAAGTTCATAAAATTTTCAGTTAGGCTTTAGCTGCCTAAAGAGTAAGCCGCAGAAAACACTGGCCCGCTATTATTAATTTGGGAAAAATATACTTCATAAGCTTGGCAAATAATACAAAAAAGGACACTTTCTTTTTTGACAAAGCTGACGAACTTTAATAATAATAAATTGAAATATGTTACGCATGATCCAACAGCCTCCACATAAAAAGAAAAAAAAATCGGTGAGTTTTCTCCGCATCCGCCGGTTTCGCGGTGAGCTTTTCTCCGGTGAGCTTATCTCCAGTGAGCTTTTCTCCGGTGAGCTTTTCTCCGGTGAGCTTTTCTCCGGGATTCGCAATTTATATGGAGTGTATTCTTGAAATTGTACGAATCTGACAAAGCACTTCATCGACCCCTACGCATAAGCCACATGGGTTAATGGTGGGATTTATATTTGTAGGTGAGATATGTTTTGACTAAATAAAATCCATCGATCGATTGACTCATTCCAAGCAAGCGGGTTACACTTTTTTTTTCGCGGAGAGAAAAAGGTTAGGGAAATAAGCCTACTGTCATTTTCACTGCTGTCACACGCTATGCCCGGTAATTGTTACCGGAGGAACAACCGAGAGGCATTCCACCAATGTAAGATATTGGGCCGTAGAACCAACGTTTTCATAGCAGGGACTGTTGGGAAAGGGGATACGGCCCATTCGTCACATGTCGATTCGTCATAGGGCAACTGGTAACAGGCCCGTTCGTCACAGCGGAACATTCGTGATAGGGTGATTCGTCACGCTGGCAGTTCGTCACACAATGACTTCAAGATTGTTAAACGTTTTTTGTTTTTTTTCTTACTTGTTTTCTTAGGAAAGTTACGAAAGGGGGCCACTTAATTAAATCCGTACAAGGGCAGTGAGGTTGACTACGGGAAACAAAAGCATGTCCCAATGACCCCAAGTTAAGGCAGCATGCAGCCTTTTGCCTGCATATTGTCTTATCGGGGTCACCTTTCTTACAAAAGAACTTCGAGAACATAAAGTTCACAATAGAAAAAAGCGCACCGAACGCGATTCTTTTTTTTTTCTTCTTTTTTTGTGCCCCGTTTTAGGACTTATTATGCAGGTTGCCCTCCGATTATAAAAATATCACTCTCGATTTCTAAATGGAGGTAGTTACTACTAAGAGAGGTAGCGATATGCTTCTTCACGATGGAAATTCCTACACTTGCATTAAGGTTTACGAAACTATGTTGTATTGGGCCTGCCGGCGAAGAGGAGTTCGTAAAACTAAAATAGTCACCGATCACGCCAAGACTCGTGTAATCTCTTATTCAGGAGACCATACGCATGCATTTGACAACACCAAGATAAACGTGCTTGGGTTCGTCATCAGATGAAGGAAAAATCTGGTATGTACCAAAATCTGTTCCTGCTCTTATATTCCCAAAACAAGGTCACTAATGTCCTTTATTCCAGTGGAAGGCCGTCTAGCACCACACCAAATACTTCTGGCTGCGGTTGCCTGTGTCAGTGACGACACTGCTTTGCAAATTCCCGCACCGCCAACACTTCGGCGCACCATCCGGAAGCAAAGGCAGCGGGCAAATTTTGAGCGTATCATCTTGCAGAGCTGACATACGATCGAATGCCCACAGAGTTCAAAGCAAAGTGTATTGCAGCGCAATATCACAGTGCGCGACATATTATGATAATAATGACTTTTACCTGCATGTAGACCACAGCCAAAGGAGACTCATTTCTCCTCCACGATAGCGGAGAGGGCGACGGCGAAAGAATCCTGATCTTTGCTACCGAGCGCAACTTGAGCTGTCTTGCTCAGGCGACTACGTGGTTCGCGGACGGGACCTTTAAAGTGACCCGGCACAGTTCTACTAACTGAAAACGGAGCATGCCACCGTCAACGGCGTGGTAAAGCCAATGGTTTACGGCTTGCTGCCCAACAAATCTGAAGCTACCTACAAAAGGTGAGCACTCAAGAGCTCTGGTAAACGTATAAAAAGAAACACTCGGTGGTCCTATTATTGGATATGTGTTCAAACACTTCAAAATATGTTCGCTTGTTTTAAGGTTTTTCGATGTCGTTCTGAGTCACATGGGGGGACAACTGCCTTGAGGTGGCTTACACGGACTTCAAGATAGCGGCTATCAACGATACAAGGATGTTTTTTTCACTTATCCCAGTTAAGGATAGGAAGGTGTGCTCCAGTGGTCACCAGAGTCGCTACAATTCAGATGAAGAGTTTGCTGTTCTGGTATGCGGCATTCTATTTATATGTCTTATTGTTGTCTTCAGGTAAGCCAATTGGTTACTTTATTTCTTGTTGATTTTCAAATGGGAATGCATCCCGCATTGGCCTTCTTGCCAATTGCCGACATTCCCGAGGCCTTCAAGGAACTTCTCGAGGTTTTCCCCACCGATGCCTCACTCGTGGCGGACTACTTCGAGGACGTGTATATCGGGACTCGGGAGACCCCGTCAAAACGGCTTGTCGTCGGCCACCTCCCCTCCTCTGGTTTGGTCAGTCAGAAAATCAACACTAGCAGAAAGGCCAACAAGGACGAACAACAGCATCGAAGCGTGGCTCCGGGGACTGCACGTAAGAACTGACATAATCCTCTGAGAACTTGGAGGTTTTCTGTAGTACATTTTTGCATTTGTGGCTCAAAATTTCAGTGCGTTGCCCACTCAAAAAGCTTTCTCCACGAGTGGGTGTGTTCTTTTTTCTTTTTATCCTTAACAGAGATGAAGCTGGCTCAAGCAGAGGGCGGCACGCATCTTCGAGGGTGTCCAAGATGCACGACGACAGCAACCGGCGTCTTCAAATCATTGTGAGCCGCTACAATGGTCGCAATCGTCTAGAAACCCTGAGGGTGGCAGTTCGGAACATCGCTTTTTAATTTTTTTTTATTTCGCTCAATAAATCAGTTGTTTTCTCAATACAACGATGACTTGTTTGGATGTTTCCTCTCTTTAGTAAAATTAAGTATACCGTACTAATCTTCATTGCATGCACAGCCAGGTGAATATATGTTGGGCAAATTCAAATATCCGGTTCGCACAGTGACAAACGTTCCTAGGGACAAATTCCCCTATGACGAATGTTCCGCTGTGACGAACGGGCCTATTACCAGTTGGCCTATGACGAATGCGCACATGACAAACGGGCCTACACCCTTGGGAAAGAGCGCTGGCGCTCCGTTTAGTGACATTTACGCGCCAAAGCAACGAGAGCGCGCCACACAATAGCCGGCGAAGCGGTGGCGCTGCGGTTCCGATAGGATCGGTTTCATGCGCGTCGTCTGCTAGCCTCCTGCTCTGAAAGGCCGCGGCTCGCGGCCAACCAAGCCGCCGTAGGACTTGTGAACAAAATAATTACCGCTAAACGAAGTATATTTGAAGAGAACGTGCGCACCAAATAAAAAAAAAAGTGTAATGCTAGGTTATCATAGTGTTCTCTCGCCACGAGGTGCACCTATCCCTGTTTTTAGCTCTTTTCTCTGGGGCATGTGCACGCCTGAAAAGATCGGTCATATAACGGAATTATTCTGCTCGCGCGTGCGGTTAGTAAAGTAGGTCGCTGATAAGGAACAATAGGGACTTTTAGCTAATCGTTAAAGTGTTCCGTGTACCGCACTATCGCAGCGTTTGGAGCATGGTTGCATCTTTTCAACGCGCCACAGTTTAGCGAAACCGAGATTTCGCGAAATCGGCCTCTTCACACGTAGAGCTTGACGCGCGAAACCTGTGACGTATTTACTCACGAGAATTTCGCCAAACCTTGTCATCTGCGCTGGGAATATCAAGCGTCTCGTACCAAATGATATGACGTACGCACAGTGTGAAGAGACAGTCTGTTTTATTAATTCCACTCAATAAACTTAGTCAGATTCGGCTCACTGGGTCTTGCCAAACTGGGGAAAGACCGCGAACGTCTATAGGACAGGCGGATGATCTCGAAGCATTTCGGACATTTTTGCATCGCTAAAAGAAGGTTATCCCCAGCCATCACGTTTATATGCGGTGCTTGCACTCGTCGCGACTGTTGATGAATCTGCACCGCGCCACCAGCCCGTTCTGCTAAAGCGCCGTTCACACGCCTGCAACCGAGTAGGATCAACACTCAACGCCCGTACGCACCGCTTCTCCGCTGGTCGCTCGCCATGTTTGTTTTTCTTTTTTCGGCTTTGGCTCGGATACGGAATCGGCCAAAAAATCAGACTCCTCCAAAAGCTCGCTTCTCCTCGGAAGTCAGACGTCATAGCGAAGTCGAGCTCCCATTGGCAGCGTCTGCGTTTCTCCTTCGGGTGATTGACAGGCGTCGGTGAGGTTTCAGCGAAAAATTGCTCCAGAAGCGAGGAACACGCGCCACATTTTTCGGAGGCGCGCCACTTTTTCGGACGCGTTCAGACGGGAATCTGTTTCCCGAAACCTAGTTTCGCGACACAAGATTCGCCAACAAGATGCATCGTGTGAATAGGCCTTTAAATCGCAACGGGGCGCCAGCGCCGCCTCTCGGAAGCGCTACAAAAATGGAGCCGCCGCCTTCCGTGAGCTTCCCAACTGACCCTCATTTAAAAACGTCGCGTAGAACCTAAAAAGACATAGAACCTAAAAAGACATAGAACCTAAAAAGACACCATTCAGACACCGTCAAAAAGCATCATCAGGATGTTCGTCATGTTTCTGCACGTGTACTATCATCGCTGAACCAATAATAAGCAGAAAAGACCTAGTGACTTGCGCTTTTTGGTACCATTAGCTCGTAGAGTCGGCCGCGTCTATACCGAAGCCACTGCATGTACGGGCGCTGCCATCTTAGAATCACGTTATGCGGCCGCCATTATGTTGCATTAACTAGTCGCTCGCTCTCTCCTCCACGCCTTGGCGGATGCGTTGAATCCGTGTTTTTCGTCGCGTCTCACCGTGTTCTTGCATTACTCCCTTAATTGTTGTGGAATACTTATATTTTCCACGTAATTGCATTACATCATTGTTTGTACCAACTGTGTGGTTAATTTTGAAATAAGTTTTGACTTTTTTTTTAAATTTTGCCGGCGTTCCGGTTACGCGTGTCAAGAATATGTGGCAACACCTCATCAAAAAAAAAAAAAAAAACCTTCAGGGTTGATTTTTCCTGCGTCACTAACGAAGGCCATCGTAGGCGAGAGACTGGACACGAATATGGCATCATCGTTCGGCTAGGAGTCGTGCCTAATCAGTGAAAGTGCGACTCCTAGCCGAAGGCTGAGGGCGAAGTCGCGTTCAATCTTTGGTCTGCGGTGGCTTTTTTAGTGACGCAGGTAAATTCAAGCACTTAGGCTTCCTTCTCTACGAGGTGTTGTGCATGGGCACGAGAATCAGCGTAAAATATGCGCTGATTCCCGTCAAAAACACTCAGCGTCAAAAATACTCAAAAACACTCAGGCGACTAAAATACTCAGCGTAAATAGCCACCTGTGTTTCCTGCAAGCATCGTGTTTTGTATTTGTAATAAATCAAAAACAGTTGCTTTTGGTTGTATGGGAGAACTCGTGGACAATATAAGGAACAAACGTTTAATTTGATTTTTTTTTCGTGATCTAGAGATAATTATACAACATCAGGAAATTTGTTTGTTTACAATATTACACCTACACATGTTTGACGTTTTGAATCGGTTCTGAGGTATAAACATTCGCTCGATCGGTTTATTTATGAATGGGCCTTTTGGATGGATGGATGAATACGGCTGAGCCCTTTGGATCGGGCGGTAGCTTACGCCACCTAGCCATTTTGTTTTACCATTTAAGCTTAGAATATTTGAATGTGAAATCTATATCCACTCCGCAGTGCAAAGAAAGTGAGGCTATGAAACCCCCTTGCCATTAGTGAATAAGAAAATACCTAGTTTTCTCTCGATTTCTGCCACCATTCACTTAATCTTTGCTTGGTAATCTCTACAGTCTTGAAATCCACTCTCCCTTCGCTGTCTCTAAAACCCAATGACTTTATTAAATCTATGTTGTCTTCGGAAGGCATAGCGTGAAGCCCTTTACAGTAGAGTATCAAGTGCTCAGCCGTCTCGTCCTCCTCTCCACAAGCAGCGCGCCATCTATCGGCAAGCAAGAGAAACCTTTCTTGATGGCTTGCCTTGCTTGCGGTTCTGCCTGCTTGAAGCTATTTTGGCTGCCTGAATGCGGTCGGTAAATGCGCTCAGCGTTTTTTTTTTCCCCCCCGATCCAACCCGATCGACGAATACATTTGTTTTCAATGAACGCGTTGACTACGGACGACTTCGTCCGTTTGTACAGTTTCTTGCCGAACGGATGGACAACGGACTTCGCCGTGGCGCCCGTGGGGACTGACGACACGATCGAAGCTCTCTTCTACCAATGAGAAAGTACCATCAGTTACATTAAACAAGAATTCATGTTATATGCCGTATCGGTCGTAAATTCAGGAAATATTTGAGACCAAGTTACAGTTAAGGCAAGCTTTACTGAATCGCGAGCTCTGACAAAAGTATTCTCATAAATGCAAAGGCTCACTCTAAAAGCGCCCCAAGAGCTCGGCGCCTGGACGTACCGATGTCTAATTTTCATCAAAGGCGTATTTCACTGGTGGTTTAGACCTTATGAAATTTCAAAGCGTAGCTCCACTCCTCTGAAGAATGAGAGCAACAAACTTGCCCAGGTCAGCGGCGGACGCGTTCGCGGACTACAAGTCGTTTGCGAGCGCCGTTAATCCTGGCATGTTTGTTGGTCTCATTTTTTACTGGAAAGGAGCAAAACTTTGAAATTTCCCAAGGTCAAATTCACCACAAAATTACATATGTGATGAATATTTGATACCTCTACGTACAGCCGCCGATTTCAGAGCGAGTCTCGGCATTTATGTCACTTTAGGCTACAGTTGTAACTGTATAAATCCTTTATAAAAAAAATATTTGTTTGTTTTGAGTTTCGCGCGTGTGGAAAGTGTTGCAAACTAATTTCTTTACTCCACACATACATGAAGACAACACATCAAGTCGGTTCAAGACCGGCAGATTTTGTCGTGGTATAGTGAAATAGCTTCTTTCGTTTCTTTTTCGGGATGTGTGAATAGCAACAACCTGCAAAGCATAGCCGCTTTACCTCGATGCTTCATATGATTATTTGGTAACCGTGCGCGATTCTAATGTTTACAACAGCCAAAAAGTACACAGGCGATTTGCTTAGCAACGCGAGACCGTCACTTTAGGAAGCAAAAACGAGCTTCATAAAGTGGCAATTGCAAACCAGGGAGTGCTTTGAAGGGTGTATCTACGAGCCATCGGCATTGTTGCACCGGATCACCCGTATCCACAGCTGCCGCTTCGTCGGGTGCAGGGGACTAGAAGGAAACCTAAAGAAACTTTTAAACCGCGACAACTCGCTTGCTGTCGAGGCCTGTGAGGCGGTGAAGCGGCAGGACCTCGACGCCCCTAGACGGGCGACGAGGACCAGCGGCAACGCCTCCAAGCGGGTGACTTAGGCCCGGTCAGCGAAGGCTCTGCAGGCATTCAATAAAGTTTTTACCAACCAAAGCTTGCTGTCGCTGCTGCAGCCGGCAACGGAAAACCGCTGGGGCATGTAGGGGAACTTCGAAACTCGCGACCACCGCTGCCTTCTGCAGTCCCGAGCCAAACGCTCGCACTGCACGCCACCAAAAATGGCGGACTCTTATCTGCTGCTGCAGCTGCTGCCACCGTGGAAACTCCAGAAAGGCCCATTAAACAAAAACAACAACTCTATACCGTGCTTGGTCCCATGTCTTAAACCTTTCAATTGCTTAAATAATTTTCTAAATATGACCAGTTCAATATAATTACTTCATTTCAACATAAAGGTTGGTACTCCCTGCGTTAGAAATTCTCACAGCTTGATAGTGCCTGGGTCCTTAATATGTGACGCCGAAAAGAATTTGCCTGCACGAAAATCACCCTAGTGCAGCGTTGTGGACGGTGAATAGGGATTTACTTGACTGGCTGGCGACGCCGAAATCTAAGAAGCGCAACGGTTAGTACTAAGTAGTATAGTAAAGAACTTTATATACAGGTTCATGGGGTGGCGACTGGCGTTCGACATCAGCCAAACTTGCCAGAGATCGCTTTTTTTATGTTCTTTTATTTCGTTTGGCAAATTTTACGGAATATGAATGTCAGATTTCATTTTACGGGCCTGTCACTTATCTCACTCCTTGAGAACTTACCTCATACTCTAAAAATGCCATTATTATGAAACGCTCTAATTGAGTACTTTAGTTAAAGAAATTTTCTAGACGGCCTAGTTTGGTCTATTAAACTATTTCTCGGGAACTTAATTTATTTCATAAAACAGGCTGACACATGCAATGTCACTTTCTTATATTATCCACGTTATTAGCTATATACGAGAGTTTTCCAAATTTGCGAAGTTTACAAAAAAGTTGGTGTACAAAGACCAGACAACGAGCAGTAAACTTCTCGGTTCATCTGCTTTTTTTTTTTTGTGTGTGTGTGTGTGTGTGATTCAGCACATTACTGACCTGGGGCCCTATTTTGCACGTTTTCGACTCCCACGGCGACTATGGAGAAGGAAGTGACGCCAACAACGCAGCAAATACAGATAGGATGTTCAGCCAACATACAATCTGCAGTTGCTGCGTTGTTGACGTCACTTCCTTCTCCCTAGTCGCCGTGGGAGTCCAAAACATACAACACAGGGCTACTGCTTCATCACTAAGCACTCATGTTGCAATATAAGACGAGCAGTCGAATCTCTGACTCGAGCGCGAGCATTTCCGTACCACTCGGTGCACACGCAGCCAAAGCACTTCGGCAGGCAACGAGCGCGTGATGGAGGCAGAGCTTGTCCTGCTCTTTATTTATTCATTTTTCTGGAAACTAGTGTCCGCGGGTGCGACCTTGGACGACGGTAATCCACCCTGTGTTCGGACTCCAGTCGTTTAATAAAGTTCATTCCCCTCTCTCTCTCTCTCTTTGCATCAGCGCAGTTGTTTCACCGCCGAACCTGGCCGCAATTAACGATGGACGGTAATCGGACGCATCTGGTGCTCGTAAAAACGCTCGGAATTCAGGGCTCGAAACGACTCCGTGGTTCACCAAGAGGTCCGGTGCCACTGCTTCATTCGCTGTGTGCTTCGAGGAAGACATTTGTACCGCAAAATGGAGCGAAAGCGGCACGAAACTGCACCACAATCTCATGCACGTTGAAACCGAAACCAACGAAACTGAAACAACATAATGGCGGCGGGCGCACCAGCGCCCTCTACCCGCCAGTCAGGCAACTACTGTTCAGTTTCGTCCTGTTCAATGCAACAAACACAGACTGTCTTTTTATAGTCCAAAGATATTTGCTGGATTGTCGTTCGTCGAGCCCAGCTTCGCAGAGCGAGCGCGGCGAACGGCTCTCCCGAGTGTTATGCTGGAAAGTATACGCTACAGATTTCTTACAGTGTCGTCGCTGACAGCTTAAGAAACGCGGGGCGAGTCCCGAATATCTCATTATCTCTCCGCAGCCTATCAGATTATGGCATTAGCCGATAAGAACGCCTAAAAGCTAATCGGGAAGCAAGAAACGTAAACATTACACCACGCCCTAATTTTTTTTTTTTTTTGTGTTAGCGATTATTAGCGTACAGAAAATAACCATCACGCAGTGTTGTTGTGTAATACACGTTCCTGCAAAACAGAAACAAAAGCTCGTTTTTCGGGATCCTCGTCGATCTTGGAACGAGTTCCCGTTACGTTTTCAAAGGTTCGAACGTGTCGTCCCGTTAACCCAATATTTGCGTATTTAAAAAAAAAAAAAAAAAGAATAGGAAAAAAAAAGATGTTGGGCTGAATGATTTGTAGACAGAATCACGAACGAGTGAAAATAAAAAAGATATGCACATGGAACTACGTGTCAAATCGTCACGATCACACTTGTTCCAGTTGTCTGTTTTCGACCAGGACTCGGACACTTCCCCCATCCCTTGAGCTGAAGAGGGAAGTGTATAATAAAAAATCACAAATGTCTACCAAATTCGCATAAACCTGCAAATAATGAAAAAAAAAAAAGAAAAACAAAAAACAAATGAAGCCGTCTTTTTAGCCGTTTTCTTAAAAACCTAAAGAGGTATACCGTTCCAGTTCCGCCGACAGAAGATGGAAAGGCGGCGTTTTCCCGTTCCTCCCAAGAGGAACTGGTTCCAAGAACGTCGCTCCTCGGAACGCCGTTCCGTACAACACCGCCAGCCATGGCACGCCCTCGAAAACACAAATCAGCTTCCGGCGAGCCTCGTGAGTAATATACGCTTAGTCGTATCCTCGCTTCGCTTGTCAAGAGCTATACATGAAATCCGATAATTAGCAATATAGTACTTACCTAAAAACGTAAACGAATTGCCCACGTTCCCAATTAAATCAATCAAGATAACCAATCACCTTCCCATTTCTTAAGAATGAATTGATTATAGATACTTGTAATCCTAACTACGCAAAAAACGACTTCAAGTTTTTTGTTGTTGTTTTGTTTTGTTAGCACGTCGCTATTGACACCGCAGAGTTCCAAAAAGTCTAAAAACATCCGTAAAAAAAAAAAAAAAAAAAAAAAATTATAATGTTAGGCAGTTCCTAAATGTAGGATTCGTAGGAAAAGAAAAGCTGCGATTATTTGGACGCAGTGACTTTCCGGACGAGAGAACAGCGACACCGATTGTATGCAGTTCGGCACGTAAACAACAAGATCACGTGAAACTCCATCGCGTTCGCACCGCCAAAGAAATACTCCAACAAACAAACAAAGGGTCACGAAGGGAAAGTAAACTGTGAACGCGAGTATAGCCAAAAAAATCCAAGACAAATAGGCAAGCAGGACAAAAATGAAAACAAAAAAACGAGGACATAAAAAAAAAAAAGGCTAAAGAACTTCGGTGGAGCCGAAGCAGCCATTAGAGCGCGCACGAGTGGCACCGGTAAAGACTGGGAAGTGGAGAACTGGTTCACGGGGGTACCAATTACCGAGGGGGCAGTAGTGGTACCTACTGCCTGCCCTGTAATAGCCTATTATCAGGCTATAGACAATTCTTTCTCTCCCTTTCTCTCTCTTCATGGCGATACTCGAGCGAAAGGTATACACTTTGCAAGGCAATGGCGCGAAAGCGTCGCTATGCACCCCCGAATTTGCCCATCGTTGGTGGATATCTCCGATCCTTCTTTCTTTCTTCCTTTCTTTCTTTCTTGGTGCGTTATTTCTCTCAGGAAGACGCACTCCCTCCCTTTTGTTTGTTTCCGTTTCTGTATACTTCGGAAAAGTCGAGTCGCGCTCTTTGGTGTCAGCTTTGTGATTACGGCAGGATGGGCCCGTGTGTTAATATCTGCCTCAAAGGGACACTGAAGCAAAGCTACGTATATATTTATTTATTTTTGTCGGCTTATAGTGATGTGTTTTCAGGTAGTTTCTTGTTAGGGGCGCTTCGAAGTTTCAGAGATTGACAAAATCGGCACTCCTAACCGGGTCTGTGGGTATTGTTTATTTATTTTATTTAAAAAATTCGGCGGCTAACATATGTGGGCTACAGCGAAAATTGGTACAAACAAACATTAGTTCTTTTTTTTTTTCTTTTTTAATATGATAATTTCGGGCACAACCTCGCGACAGTATTAATCGCAGTTTCATTCAAGGGCTCGTAGAAATAAATAGTCAAAAATATCATACTTAAGATTACAATTTTTTTGTTGCCCTAGTTGGATCTAATTTAAACTGATTTTTGAAAATTTCATATATCTTTCGCTTTTGAAGGGGTAGTCTGGCGATTATTTCTGCTACCCCAGCTAAATATATTTTCGGAATCACCGTCCGTTATCCTTTCCGGTATGCTATTTAGCATAGTGAAATTCAGAATAGTTATTGTGAAATCGGCAAAGGAAACTGATGTCAAAACGAACATTCAAATTTACCCGCGCTTTTCAGTACCGTAACGTCATGGGAAGGCAGGCTTGCAGGTCGAGCGGGCTGTCTCAAAATGAACTACGTTGAGCGTTTGTTTCCTGCTGCTGGGCGGGCGCTGGAGCGAGCTTCCAAAGCATTTATTTGACACCTTGAAACTGCTTGTAATCAGTTGGAAACAAAGTTTACAGCCCAAAAAAAGCGAACCCCTCCCTCCGCTGACGTCAGTTTTTCATTGTTGCCAGTAGGGACTTTCGCTTTAAGAAAACACGGTGAGCACCAAAGTATTAAATTCATTCTCTTCGCGAAAAACATTTAGTTTGGCCCAATATTTGGGTTACTATTTTAACGATGTTTCTTGGTGTGATTAGCTAATTTTCAGGCCAATCGGAGACTACGAAGAAAACGTCGAAGTACTCATGTAACATAAAAAAGAAATTATATTTAAGAAAGATTTTACATGTCTTATCTATTTAGCGCCACTCTTGTTTTTGGTGTCCCAAATACTAACTTGATACAAAAAAATAAAATAAAAATGTAGATCAGAAATTTTTGCGAATAAATTGCGCAGCAAGTTTTGGATATTATGCAGTTTGCTAATTCCCACTGCTGTATGTGAATGTCAGCACCTTTTGTTTTGTTATAGCCAAGTTTCAACGTATGCCCAAGTGTAAAACCCTCCCATTGGCTTTCCATCTTTGTGATCTGCATATCCGCCGAGATTGGAATTGATCAAATAACTATACTTAAAAAAAAAAAACTTTTACTGGTAGTTATTGTTGCAATAGTTTTATCGTATTTTAATTGTATTGACCTTTTAACTGGTCATTCATTAACCTTAGACAGAGTTTTAATTATTTGTGTTTTCGTGTACCCTGAAAGGCCCTGGGCGCATTGCAGAAAGGGAGGGGGGGAGGGTGGTGTGTGTGTGCTTGTGTGTGTGAGAAAGAGAGGGCCGGGGGGGGGGGGGGGGGGGGAGGGGGGGGCGTAGTACGATGCGTTACTGAAATTGGTTTTGATATGATATTACTTCGGAGTGAATAACACAATAATCTTCGAATGATTTAACTCATACTTCAACAACTTCAACAGTATAATAAATATATATATTTGAAAAAGAAAAAAAGGAGGTCGATGCACTGATGCCATGTGGCACTCCAGAGTTCGTTGGAAGGGGTGTAAATATATTCGAGGAGTGCGACATACCAAGTCATTATTTCTAAAAATTGAAGAGGGTTTTAAAGGAAGCTTAGGATGAGGTACTCGGCCGTGAACATGCGACGAAGATTGGGGCAAGGCTAATAAAAAAAGAAAAGGGGGGGGGGGGGGGGGGGAGGGGACGTCGATCCAACCAGGCCTTCAAACGTCGGGACCCTACACTTAGGGTTTGGTTAGACGTCCCCGCTTTTCAATTTGATGGGTCATGTACCAGCTCCAAGATGAAAAAAATACTATTGCGTCAAAATTATGTGTTATAAAAGTTTGCGACACGCACCAGTTACGGGCACCGGTCTGTGGTCTCCTGGATTGTATCTATCCCCAAATCAATAAATAGGAAGGATTTTTTCACCATTCTTCTGGTTGTAACGATCAAACGTGTACAAGGTAGTAGTGGCGGCACGGATTCTCTCGTGCTCGTTAAACATGCAAGTTGGCAAACTTCCGAGAAACCCCCAAACGAAAGAACCAGCCCTGGGTTTCTTTTACTCCATCAAATTGGGAAGGTTGGCGAAAGCCAGTTGCACCAGACCGAACCTGCCGACCCGCAAGAAGAAGGCGGGCCGGAAC